>NW_007377462.1:0-79692 GCF_000475195.1 Diaphorina citri
TGTACTCTTACCTATTGTAGCTATACTTATGACTTGTACTCTCAACTATTGTAACTTCTATGCTGGCACGGTACCCATGTGTATTGTGTCTGTGTACCTAACCCTTGTACGTACTTCGGTATTGTAGGATTTCTCGGTACTATTCCTCTGGTATCCTCAATGTAACTATGAAAGCAGCTTTCAGTACACTTCATGAAGTCAAGTGGAGCTATGACCAAGAGAAATCAAATTATTACTATTATTAGTCATAAAAATCCGACAAGTACATGATGATCTCAGGTCCATCGTTCAAATTGTTGTTCCAATGCTGCCTCAAACGCTTCTCCTCCCCAAACTCTTCTTCCTGAAGGTACATCAATACACAATTACACACACACACTGCAAGTACTAAGAAAACAAACAGGGATAGACATATAAATGCGCATAGCGACCGGTGCCAGCATGGTAGGTAAACATTGGATGTTAGGATTATTGAGATATTGGGAAAAACCCTACACTGCTGCAGTGAGCATCAAAGTTGTGACATAATAACACAAAGAAACTGCATTTACATTACATTTACATTTACAATAGATGGTTGGATTGGTTGGTGTCGGTATTCCCCGAGAGTTATGTACGTGGATGGTTCATGCCACCTTCGAATAAAGGTGGATGGTTTTTGCTAGCTGAACGTCAATATGAGAGGGCGCGGGCGTGAATAAGTAAACAAGTGTGAAACCATTTTAGCTAATTATCGCTTGATGGGTGTAAGGCCAAAATGATAAATGATAGATAATAATTATTTAAATTTTGCGTTGGAAATGTTAGAATAGAATATTTTTTGCGGTGCAAAATAGGCGCAAACGACCTGTCTATCAGTGTTAAAGCGCCTAAAGGGAAACAAAAAACTACTAACTAATCAACCAATCATAGATAAACATAAATGTTTAACCATTTTAATTATGGTGCTAAATTGCTAATAATAATATTTTACTTTTCATGACTCAGCAAATTGGGTATGTAGGTATATTTTTGCAAACTATTATGATAAATCGAGTCACATTATCTCCGACTATTTTTACTTTGATTCAAAATTTGCAACGTGTAGGCAACTTGTTATTTTAGCTGACTTGTTTCCGCTTGTGATTTTAGTGAAATGATTAAAGAGGTTTAGTATGTCATCAATGGCATTATGATTTTGACCATTTTGGTTTTGGCTGCCGTTGCAGTTGACGAAATTTTCTGAAATTTGCACCTATTTTATCAAATATTTTATTTATTTTGAACATACGTAAATAATAGTTACAAATGAAATATTTTTTGTTCACCTTTGCACTTAGGGATTACCTATTTGGTGTTGTAAGTGCAAGATATTTGAAAATGTAATTTACCAACATGAAGTCAACTCCTTTCTTCATTGAGTACATAAAGTTATCTTCTTGCGAGGTCTCGATCCAATGACCTCTACACTGTGAGACCACCATGCAACATCGAGTACATAAAGTTATCTTCTTGCGAGGTCTCGATCCAATGACCTCTACACTGTGAGACCACCATGCAACACATGTAGTGGGTATATCTTCCGTGATTCCATTGAGGTCTTGTATCGATTTGAGTTCTGACTTAAAATGAAAATATTAATTATCTCATCCACTTCATTATTTTTACATGAGGTACGGCTTTGGTTCACCTACCTACATTGATATTTCGCTCTATTTCCTTGATTCTTTGATATATTGGTCTTCTTCTGCTTCTTAGTATTCTTATATTAATCTTCATGTGCTGATATATTCCTTGTTACAGGTATTCTCTAGTCCAGATATCCTTCTGTTGATTTATGATATCTTTCCTCCATATGAGCACATTGTTTCTTTGCATTGAGCATTGTACGAATACATTCATCACTGTTAAATATAGCTTGCTCAGTGTGGCTGTGGAGTGTAATATCAATTTTCAATACTGTACTTTTATAGCTGTGATCACGACTTGTATATCTCTCCTTAGAGTGTTCTCGGTGTTGTAAATTGGTTGTTGTGTGTTGGCGAGAGTACCAGTGGCGTGTGAGAAGGTGCTAAACAATATATGACATACCTTCATATACAGCTTGGCAGTGTACGTTTACATGGGCGATTTTCAGTAGCTTTTTCATTAGGTGTTTTTCTTAGATGTTGTGCAGAGGGTTGGATAACACCACACTCTACAGTAAGTGTCTATGGTAGTAGAGAGTTGCATTCGAGGATGGCATGTGTAGCCGTCTCTTCGCACTCCCACTAGGTGCTTTGCTTCTGCTTGCGTCCCCTCATTGACGTCTCTGACAACCGGCAACAATAGTATCACTCACAGCTACGCCACTAAGGGACCGGTATAACCAATACCTACGTATCTGTCTTCTCTTATCACTACTCGTACAGCTGAGATGAGCGGCATAAAGTGTTTACATAAAACATCCGACTGTTTGTTAGGAGTTGACCATTTGGCATACTTTCTGCAAGTGTCTTTGCATTCAGTAGTGGTACTAACGGTAAGTCAAAGTGACTACTGGCATAGCACTATGGCTGAGAACTTGCACTAGAACTTGACGATGTGAAGAAAGTTGTTAGACCTAGAGTCCTCGTTACTATGCCTGGTTGTCTAGGTACTGAGCTTTACATGTGTGTTGCAAAGATTTCCATTTCCTAGTCCTGATGCTTGTCTAGTATTGAGCTTACTGCATGTGTGTGTACTATTATGTCCTATTTCCTATGCCTGCTTGTGTGGTATTGAGTTATTGAGTGAGTAGTTTGATGTCCTGCATTTTTCTGATGTACTCTGTTTGTGGTGATTCAGTCATTTGTTTATCTGCAACTAGCTGAAGTACCAAGTGGTTAAGGTTCCTTCCTTCATATGTGGGAAATTGACTAGGGTAGAAGAATTTACTGCTGGGGTAAACGGACGCATTGGTCTCACTGGTACACAAGTTAGAAAATTTAGCAACTGGAACTTTTGGCACAAGTTTTATCATCTGCTCTTGACCGATTCGTCGCTTTCGGTATCGTTTATAGTTTTTACTATGTACATATTAGGAAGTCTGTAATGGGACTAGATTGATCTCCAGATTGAGCGAATAGGACAAACAAATCTACCTCGGCACTTTGGATGTCTGAGTAAATTATTTCGGCAATCTGCTCTAAACAAACTATAAAGTACCTACCTAATAAAGTCCTGTAAATTATTTCCAATTCCTACTGTTCCATGGGTTCATGTTCTTAATTTTAACTTGTCATGTTTTCTTCTGTTTTCAGGTAAGATTAATGGGAATATTGATCCGTCCTCCATTCGCGTGAGAAACAAGTAAGTTCTTTCAAAGCCTGATGGTAATTGTAAGACGAACACTTTCTGCTTATCATTCAAGTACACAACGGTGATTTCATCGAAGTTGTTAACTGACCAAATTGAATGCATATAGGATTTTGAACAATTCGGATATAAGTTTCGCTATCTTGTTGATGTGTGCTTTGTTGAACCGGTTTGGAAATTTGATATCTTTTGCATTTGAAGTTTTCTCTTCAAACAGACCGTACATCCTTTCTGTCAAATGTGTTGAAATGTGAAACTTGTTGTTCGGGTCTCTGATCCTTTCTGATGTTGTGCTTTACTCGCAATTTTCAATTAAAATCTTAAGGACTTGTCATTGTTCTAAATTTTATTGAGGTGTCGATGTCGGTCAGTACCTACACTTGTATTACTTTTGCCTAGAGTACGAGTATTTATTACCAACATATTTCAATGACAAAATCTTTGAACGTGATCATCGCGTTACGTCCTGGTGCTCTTCTGTAGACTCAGTTCCTCGCGAAATTGCCTTTTCCACTTAGGTTGATATTTTAGGGATCTACCTATATCTCTGGACTATTTTCTCCGTTTGTACCCTTGTAGACTTCTTATTTTGAATTACCCACCTCATACCTTTGGTCACTCTAGCCTAGTCGTTTGTTACTCTCATAGCCAATATTCCAATCTGAACTTCGAGTAGGTATCACCATCAGAATGTGTTTTATGTCTTCCTCAACATGAGTTACTCCATGTTGGATCAATACTGGCATTCTGTAAGCACTCTGGTATATGGCATCATTGTTTGCAATGCCAAGTGGTTCATTCAGTTCCAACATGGCATTAATTAGACTTGCAATATCTCCAATCTCTCTCTTGACAATGGCACATAGTGTTGTGCACGGTGCAAGTCGCTTGCATTGACAAAGTTACTTGCATTATATTGTTTTAACAATGTTACTTACACATGAGTTCCAACATGGCATTAATTAGACTTGCAATATCTCCAATCTCTCTCTTGACAATGGCACCATAGTGTTGTGCACGGTGCAAGTCGCTTGCATTGACAATGTTACTTGCATTATATTGTTTTAACAATGTTACTTACACATTCGTTTTGGGATGCAGTTGATATCACGTGTAAGATTTAATAGATATGGAGTGCTAATATTCTAATATAATACATATTTAGAATTGCATTCAGTATATGCCACAAGGACGTTGAGTGGCGAAATATACATAGGTTGTACCAAAGAATCGGGTCACAGTTTTACTTGTGAGTGACAATATTGGCAGTATACGTTCTGCTCTAACCAAACCCATAAGGTTTCCTCTTGTACTATGTATGTAGTTTGTGGATATGAACGTTTATTAATATTAACATACTGAATTACATTTTGCGCTCTTTTTCGCACGAGCGGGTTCATGGGAAATGGAATTACCTTCAATACACCTTTGGCGTCTACAGTTAGTAATACATTCTGCCCTGCAACTTTAAATTTCCTAGTCGATAATCTCATGTACATAAACGAGCCATAGGCATTGAAGAATTCTCGGCTTCTAGTTGGATGATAAAAAGCTCTTCCTAAAATCCTAATCCTCCAATCACCAGATTCACATAATCCTATCTAGATTCTAAAGACATGGCAGAAGAAATCCCGTCACCTGCTTTGGGTCGATTTTCCAATCAGGTGATATTAGCCAAGTCATTCATCATGACAAGCAAACCTTCAATTTGGTCAGTTAACAACTTCGATGAAATCACCGTTGTGTACTTGAATGATAAGCAGAAAGTGTTCGTCTTACAATTACCATCAGGCTTTGAAAGAACTTACTTGTTTCTCACGCGAATGGAGGACGGATCAATATTCCCATTAATCTTACCTGAAAACAGAAGAAAACATGACAAGTTAAAATTAAGAACATGAACCCATGGAACAGTAGGAATTGGAAATAATTTACAGGACTTTATTAGGTAGGTACTTTATAGTTTGTTTACAGCAGAGTGCCGAAATAATTTACTCAGACAGCCAAAGTGCCGAGGGAGATTTGTTTGTCCTATTCGCTCAATCTGGAGATCAATCTAGTCCCATTACAGGCTTCCTAATATGTAGCAACTACTTCTTAGCCATGAAACACTTCTTAAAGAGATAAAAACCAACTTGGCACTTCTGATCACGGTATTTCACAAAGACATAACGAAACAGGGACGAGGAAAAAATATAATTAATAATTATAACCTATCTCACCTACCTATCTGCTATAGCTATAACATTGTTACCATTGACAGTATTCACTATATTGACACATTCATGATCAGATCAGCATATCGATTATACCGAAAGCGACGAATCGGTCAAGAGCAGATGATAAAACTTGTGCCAAAAGTTCCAGTTGCTAAATCAGTTGATGTTTGTGAAAAAAAGGTCATTTTAGAGTAGACATCAGTACAAAAAAATGGCACTCCTTTCTCCTCAATGCATGTCCAACTCTAACTACACATTATTGAAGTAAATATTTTACTTGTTAGGTATACCTTTATAAAAAGAAGTGAAAAGCGTTTCATACTGCATACATAATATGTCCTAGCTGTTGTCTGTTGTAGCTCCTAAGGTTCTAGTTGTTACTAGCATGGTTTGCAACAATATACATATCTTGTGTTTGCAACAATATATACATAGCATTTATGTTTGCAAAAATATACCACGCCACTCCATACTGCACTGAATAAAATCGAGCACAAGCAACCGCATTGAGTTGGACAGCTCTGAAATAAAATGTGCAATTATAATATTTCCATCATTCGACCTTGCTGCCAGTATACCTACTAGGTAGATTTTTTTGTCCTATTTGCTCAATCTGGAGATCAATCTAGTCCCATTACAGGCTTCCTATTATGTGCATAGTAAAAACTATACGCGATACCGAAAGCGACGAATCGGTCAAGAGCAGATGATAAAACTTGTGCCAAAAGTTCCAGTTGCGAAATCAGTTGCTGTTTGTGAAAAAAAGGTCATTTTGGAGTAGACATCAGAACAAAAAATGGCCCTCCTTTCTCCTCAATGCATTTCCAACTCTAACTACACATTACAATTATTGAAGTAAATATTTTACTTGTTATACCTATAAAAAGAAGTGAAAAGCGTTTCATACTGCATACATAATATTATGTGCTAGCTGTTGTCTGTTGTAGCTCCTAAGGTTCCAGTTGTTACTAGCATGGTTTGCAACAATATACATATCTTGTGTTTGCAACAATATATACATAGCATATGTTTGCAAAAATATACCACGCCACTCCATACTGCACTGAATAAAATCGAGCACAAGCAACCACATTGAGTTGAACAGCTCTGAAATAAAATGTGCAATTATAATATTTCCATCATTCGACCTTGCTGCCAGTATACAGCACACAAAGAAACTTTCTGCTCATTTGAATAATAATAGCGAAAATAGACTGGCGATATGGCGAGATATATTGGAGATATAAACCAATACGTTATGGAACAGATACGTAGGTATTGGTTATACCGGTCCCTTAGTGGCGTAGCTGTGAGTGATACTATTGTTGCCGGTTGTCAGAGACGTCAATGAGGGGACGCAAGCAGAAGCAAAGCACTTAATGGGAGTGCGAAGAGACGGCTACACATGCCATCCTCGAATGCAACTCTCTACTACCATAGACATTTACTGTAGAGTGTGGTGTTATCCAACCCTCTGCAAAACATCTAAGAAAAACACCTAATGAAAAAGCTACTGAAGATCGCCCATGTAAACGTACACTGCCAATGGTAGTCTCTTCATTTCCGTGTCACGTTCCAGTTCTGTTGCTTTTCCTAGAAACTTTTCTCCTGGTTTTCCCGTTTATGTGGAAAACACATTTCCATCACACACTAATTGTTGTTATTGAACAATACCCACTTATAACAAGTTATAACTATAGTAATCCTGAGTATTTCTTTGAAACCTATTGACCTAAACAACATTTCAATTTAAAGTTCAGTGTTCATAATGGTGGACGAATTTTAAGAATCAAAAGATATTTCCTAAGAAGAACCTACCCAGTATACAGCACACAAAGAAACTTTCTGCTCATTTGAATAATAATAGCGAAAATAGACTGACGATATGGCGAGATATATTGGAGATATAAACCAATACGTTATGGAACAGATACGTAGGTATTGGTTATACCGGTCCCTTAGTGGCGTAGCTGTGAGTGATACTATTGTTGCCGGTTGTCAGAGACGTCAATGAGGGGACGCAAGCAGAAGCAAAGCACCTAATGGGAGTGCGAAGAGACGGCTACGCACATGCCATCCTCGAATGCAACTCTCTACTACCATAGACACTTACTGTAGAGTGTGGTGTTATCCATATCCAACCCTCTGCAAAACATCTAAGAAAAACACCTAATGAAAAAGCTACTGAAGATCGCCCATAAAATTTGAATTGGAGTAGGTTCTTCTTCGGAAATATCTTTGGATTCTTAAAATTCGTCCACCATTATGAACACTGAACTTCAAATTGAAATGTTGTTTAGGTCAATAGGTTTCAAAGAAATACTCAGGATTACTAGTTATAGGTAGGTATTGTTCAATAACAACAATTAGTGTATGATGGAAATGTGTTTTCCACATAAACGGGAAAACCAATTCGTCCACCATTATGAACACTGAACTTCAAATTGAAATGTTGTTTAGGTCAATAGGTTTCAAAGAAATACTCAGGATTACTAGTTATGTATAGGTAGGTATTGTTCAATAACAACAATTAGTGTATGATGGAAATGTGTTTTCCACATAAACGGGAAAACCAGGAGAAAAGTTTCTAGGAAAAGCAACAGAACGTGACACGGAAATGAAGAGACTACCTATGATAGGCCTGATTAGGTTTCAACGGAGTTGTGGAGAAGACAAACAAATTATTCAATGTTGCTGCTAACCAATCACTAGATGGTGACCCAGGAGACCTTTACAATCACTTGACGACCTTAGTTTAGTTGGTAGTTAACACGGATAATAACTGCAACCTTAGGAACAATCGACCAAGAGGTGTAAATTTGCAGGCATTATGTTAATCAACGCCTTATGTAAAATGGCCATTGAAGATTATTTGATCATAATAGCATAAATATTCATACTTACACAAACTTATAATAAATATGGTATCATTATTGGTATTGAACCTAAGATCATAAGTTGTAGGTACCTATAAAATTCGAGTTTCCTCAACTTCCTTAATTTAATTCAGAACCCTGAAAGCCTCGGATGAAGCAGAATCCATCGTTGCAATGTGCTTGTAAGTAATTATAAAATCCAAGTTAGGTATATCAAGGACATTAAGGGGTGTCGAGATTTTCATTGCTGAACACTATTGAAGGCTGCCTGGATGCCTAATAACACTGAAATTTTCCTGTGAAATAATTGAAAATTTAGTCAAAAACAAATAACCTCGTTATTATCTGTAATTACAAGACCTTCGATTTATAATCAGTTTCTTTCAACTTGAAGGAACCTTATCCATTTTCTATAGGTATCTTCCAATCTTCATTTTTTTCTGCCAAGTCTTCTGGTTTCATTTTTCACAACTGATTGATTTTGAACAATTGAAAATTTAGTCAAAAACAAATAACCTCGTTATTATCTGTAATTACAAGACCTTCGATTTATAATCAGTTTCTTTCAACTTGAAAGAACCTTATCCGTTTTCTATAGGTATCTTCCAATCTTCATTTTTTTTCTGCCAAGTCTTCTGGTTTCATTTTTCACAACTGATTGATTTTGAACAATTCGGATATAAGTTTCGCTATCTTGTTGATGTGTGCTTTGTTGAACCGGTTTGGAAATTTGATATCTTTTGCATTTGAAGTTTTCTCTTCAAACAGACCGTACATCCTTTCTGTCAAATGTGTTGAAATGTGAAACTTGTTGTTCGGGTCTCTGATTCTTTCTGATGTTGTGCAATGTGCTTTACTCGCAATTTCCAATTAAAATCTCTTTTTTTTTACTCTTTTATTAATTTGCAGTTTTTGTGAAATCAGGAATTTAGGAGGATGGATTAGATTAATGATTTTGTGAATGTGTATGTTTTGATAAATGCCGAAAGTTTTTTTTCTTTTGATATAGTACAGTCGCTGAAGTGTTTACCATGAAGCCTTTTCGTACATCTAGGTATAGGTACATCATACTCGTACCATGAAAATTTGATATAGTACAGTCGCTGAAGTGTTTACCATGAAGCCTTTTCGTACATCTAGGTACATCATACTCGTACCATGAAAATTTTATTTACACCCTGACAACTTTATGAAAATTTCTCTCTGGTTCAGAGGACTTTTCTGTATCAGACATCCTGTTTGTGAATACCTATTGCCATCGATGCATAAAATCCTCCTCATATTGAATATAGCATAACACCTAAACATTTCTCCTGCCATTACTCATATTACCCGTATAGTAAGCTCCCATACACATTCTATTACCCATACATCATAAAATCCTCCTCATATTGAATATAGCATAACACCTAAACATTTCTCCTGCCATTACTCATATTACCCGTATAGTAAGCTCCCATATACATTCTATTACCCATACATAGCATACATACCTATTACCTGCGTACTCCCATATACATTCGCACAACATTACTGATACTAATATCCATATGCATTCCTCTGGAGATTCTCATCCATGTTTATAGCAGTTTGTTCTTCTTATTTTCCTTCTTTCTCTTCTTCTTATTATTCTTCTCCTCCTTCTTTCTGTTCTCCTTTTTATTCTGCTTCTTCTTCTCCTCCTTTCCTCATACTGCTACTTCTTCTCGTCTCCTCCTCCTCCTCTATCTTTCTTCCCCGTCTGTCTTCTCGCATTCGCATATTAGGTGAAAATTGCTGGCGTTTTTTTTTCACATTTTTTATTATCATTTTAGATGTAATTTATTTATCTTTTTCTCTCTCTCGAAACTCTGTGCATAATGTGTGCGAGAGAGATAGGTAGGTACTTGGAGATGTATTTTCCGCCTGGATTATTTCATCATGGATATTATTGCAGGATTAGAATTAGCTTCCTAGCTCTCTCTCTCTCTCTCTCTCCCTCTCTCTCTCTCTCTCTCTCACTCCCTCGTTTATTACATTTGATAATAGGGGGAGAGAGAGAGAGAGAGAAACGGTAGTAAAATAGGGATGTTAGAAAAAATGCAATAGGTACACCATCATTATCTGTATCATATATTTGTAGAATCACTAGCCTAGATAGGTAGAAGGTAGGATAATATTATTTATCCTTATGGTCCGATACCCTTATGAGATATTGTGTAGCAAAAGTATCGAATCAAAAATTACGTGAGGTGTGTGTATATGTATACGTTTCTGCAGTTTTCAAGCAAGCATCGAGTATCCCTACTTCCCTACAAGCTGAGATAATCAAGCTCTTTGATATCTTTGCTTGACATGGAAAGGCACTAGATCATGACATGATGCCTATTCTATCAGACCATCTCCTCATTCCTCAATTCGAAATTCCAAGTTGAAATACCTTTGGATTATGTATATATTGAAATTACTGCTGAAACAAAACTTGTCCTTGAAAACATTAAGACATGTAATTCAAATTGAGTACTAGATAGGTAGGTATATGGAGAAAGTGGATCCGTTGTTAAAACCCTAGAATGTGTCTGGGTATTCTTCAGCACCAAACGACACAAAACAATGCATCCAATGATAGAATCACCGAATTTCTTATCAATACCAACCTTCTCAATCATCCAAATCATCATGAACCATGAGAAACTCCCGGATACGGAAACGAATGAATGGGCAATCCGGGTATGAACCATGAATGACATGAACCAAGTATCTGGTATGAAATGTATGAACCATGTAGAAACCTTCATACAAACCATCACGTAGGCAACTACTCTTTTATCTTTTATTAATTTGCAGTTTTTGTGAAATCAGGAATTTAGGAGGATGGATTAGATTAATGATTTTGTGAATGTGCCGGATACGGAAACGAATGAATGGGCAATCCGGGTATGAACCATGAATGACATGAACCAAGTATCTGGTATGAAATGTATGAACCATGCAGAAACCTTCATACAAACCATCACGTAGGCAATCGTAAAATATGCGAATGGCGGAAAATCGCCGAAAACCCAGAAGTGATTCCTTTCGTCAACTCACATAACATTCAGGTATTGCGGTAGAAGACATTATACTTCCGTGAAAACCAAAACAATGCGAGAAATATGGAAAATACCTCATTTGCCGAATATACTCGTTACTTTATCATAACTAATACATTAGTACCAAACCCAGAAGTGATTCCTTTCGTTAACTCACATAACATTCAGGTATTGCGGTAGAAGACATTATACTTCCGTGAAAACCAAAACAATACGAGAAATATGGAAAATACCTCATTTGCCGAATATACTCGTTACTTCATCATAACTAATACATTAGTACTTACTATTAGTAGAAAATTGCCCAAAATTGCTGAAAACCCAGAAGCAATTGCCTTGTTAACTGAAATATCTTTCGTTCTTTCGCTCATTGTGGTTAAATAAAAAATACATTACATTTCCGCGAAAATCAAAACAATGTCTGATTTGCCTAACTACCAACGTACCAACCTACCAAAGCAGTAGAACTTTGTGCTGAAAACCCAGAAGCAATTGCCTTGTTAACTGAAATATCTTTCGTTCTTTCGCTCATTGTGGTTAAATAAAAAATACATTACATTCCCGCGAAAATCAAAACAATGTCTGATTTGCCTAACTACCAACGTACCAACCTACCAAAGCAGTAGAACTTTTCCTTCCATTCTGAATGAGGATTTGAACGAGACCGCAGCAAACTTAATGCCGAATGTGGTTGAAGCAATTGAAAATAAAGACGGAAGCGAACAATATGATAACATACTCCGAATCAGAATAGGTTATGATGTCTGGAATTGTAATTGAATTCGCTAAAACTAAACTGATGTAATGTGTGGTTGATGAACCTAGTATAGAGATCCCTTAAAAGAAGAAGACATAATAATCGCTAAATACGATGATGAAAATCCTCTTATTGGTCTTTAACTTTGCCAAGCTTTGGCGAATCAGAATAGGTTATGATGTCTGGAATTGTAATTGAATTCGCTAAAACTAAACTGATGTAATGTGTGGTTGATGAACCTAGTATACTTAGAGATCCCTTAAAAGAAGAAGACATAATAATCGCTAAATACGATGATGAAGATTCTCTTAGTGGTCTTTAACTTTGACAAGCTTTGATTCGACAAACCCAGTCTTGATGATCAAAAAGGCTTTATTTTCATTATGAAATGTTTTTCATTAGAAATCCTCACTGGGATGTAAATACAAGAAATTTCTAGAGTTTGGGCCAGGATCGAACAGATTGGAGAAAGAATTCCAAAAATCATTCGATTTTCCTTCTTCAGGAATTATGTATCTGGTAGGCATGTACAATAATTCCATTGCCTGATTTGCCTGTATAGACTTTCAGTATAGTTTCTGGAGATCCTCGCACCTTTTCGCATGAACAATCAAACTTTGGGTGTCCACTGTCCAAGAATCACCCGAAGCTAAGTTCATTCACATCAAGAGGTCCGAGACATATTAAGCAATATGAGTTTATACAAGAAATTTCTAGAGTTTGGGCCAGGATCGAACAGATTGGAGAAAGAATTCCAAAAATCATTCGATTTTCCTTCTTCAGGAATTATCTGGTAGTACATTAATTCCATTGCCTGATTTGTCTGTATAGTCTTTCAGTATTGTTTCTGGAGATCCTCGCATCTTTTCGCATGAACAATCAAACTTTGGGTGTCCACTGTCCAAGAATGATCCGAAGCTAAGTTCATTCACATCAAGAGGTCCGAGACATATTAAGCAATATGAGTTTACATTAGAATAAATTACACCATTAGAATAAATCCCACAACCTTGAAGATGACATCACCATGCGTCCCTGTTTCGTTATGTCTTTGTGAAATACCGTGATCAGAAGTGCCAAGTTGGTTTTTATCTCTTTAAGAAGTGTTTCATGGCTAACAAGTAGGTACTTGAAAGCTAACTTTGATTATTTGGAATCCCATTGTTAGGTGCTTCGTATTTGTAAATTTGAATTGGAGTAGGTTCTTCTTCGGAAATATCTTTGGATTCTTAAAATTCGTCCACCATTATGAACACTGAACTTCAAATTGAAATGTTGTTTAGGTCAATAGGTTTCAAAGAAATACTCAGGATTACTAGTTATAGGTAGGTATTGTTCAATAACAACAATTAGTGTATGATGGAAATGTGTTTTCCACATAAACGGGAAAACCAGGAGAAAAGTTTCTAGGAAAAGCAACAGAACTGGAACGTGACACGGAAATGAAGAGACTACCTATGATAGGCCTGATTAGGTTTCAACGGAGTTGTGGAGAAGACAAACAAATTATTCAATGTTGCTGCTAACCAATCACTAGATGGTGACCCAGGAGACCTTTACAATCACTTGACGACCTTAGTGTAGTTGGTAGTTAACACGGATAATAACTGCAACCTTAGGAACAATCGACCAAGAGGTGTAAATTTGCAGGCATTATGTTAATCAACGCCTTATGTAAAATGGCCATTGAAGATTATTTGATCATAATAGCATAAATATTCATACTTACACAAACTTATAATAAATATGGTATCATTATTGGTATTGAACCTAAGATCATAAGTTGTAGGTACCTATAAAATTCGAGTTTCCTCAACTTCCTTAATTTAATTCAGAACCCTGAAAGCCTCGGATGAAGCAGAATCCATCGTTGCAATGTGCTTGTAAGTAATTATAAAATCCAAGTTAGGTATATCAAGGACATTAAGGGGTGTCAAGATTTTCATTGCTGAACAATATTGAAGGCTGCCTGGATGCCTAATAACACTGAAATTTTCCTGTGAAATAATTGAAAATTTAGTCAAAAACAAATAACCTCGTTATTATCTGTAATTACAAGACCTTCGATTTATAATCAGTTTCTTTCAACTTGAAAGAACCTTATCCGTTTTCTATAGGTATCTTCCAATCTTCATTTTTTTTCTGCCAAGTCTTCTGGTTTCATTTTTCACAACTGATTGATTTTGAATAATTCGGATATAAGTTTCGCTATCTTGTTGATGTGTGCTTTGTTGAACCGGTTTGGAAATTTGATATCTTTTGCATTTGAAGTTTTCTCTTCAAACAGACCGTACATCCTTTCTGTCAAATGTGTTGAAATGTGAAACTTGTTGTTCGGGTCTCTGATTCTTTCTGATGTTGTGCAATGTGCTTTACTCGCAATTTCCAATTAAAATCTCTTTTTTTTTACTCTTTTATTAATTTGCAGTTTTTGTGAAATCAGGAATTTAGGAGGATGGATTAGATTAATGATTTTGTGAATGTGTATGTTTTGATAAATGCCGAAAGTTTTTTTTCTTTTGATATAGTACAGTCGCTGAAGTGTTTACCATGAAGCCTTTTCGTACATCTAGGTACATCATACTCGTACCATGAAAATTTTATTTATTTACACCCTGACAACTTTATGAAAATTTCTCTCTGGTTTAGAGGACTTTTCTGTATCAGACATCCTGTTTGTGAATACCTATTGCCATCGATGCATAAAATCCTCCTCATATTGAATATAGCATAACACCTAAACATTTCTCCTGCCATTACTCATATTACCCGTATAGTAAGCTCCCATATACATTCTATTACCCATACATAGCATACATACCTATTACCTGCGTACTCCCATATACATTCGCACAACATTACTGATACTAATATCCATATGCATTCCTCTGGAGATTCTCATCCATGTTTATAGCAGTTTGTTCTTCTTATTTTCCTTCTTTCTCTTCTTCTTATTATTCTTCTCCTCCTTCTTTCTGTTCTCCTTTTTATTCTGCTTCTTCTTCTCCTCCTTTCCTCATACTGCTACTTCTTCTCGTCTCCTCCTCCTCTATCTCCTCTTTCTTTCTTCCCCGTCTGTCTTGTGTCTTCTCGCATTCGCATATTAGGTGAAAATTGCTGGCGTTTTTTTTTCACATTTTTTATTATCATTTTAGATGTAATTTATTTATCTTTTTCTCTCTCTCGAAACTCTGTGCATAATGTGTGCGAGAGAGATAGGTAGGTACTTGGAGATGTATTTTCCGCCTGGATTATTTCATCATGGATATTATTGCAGGATTAGAATTAGCTTCCTAGCTCTCTCTCTCTCTCTCTCTCCCTCTCTCTCTCTCTCTCTCTCACTCCCTCGTTTATTACATTTGATAATAGGGGGAGAGAGAGAGAGAGAGAAACGGTAGTAAAATAGGGATGTTAGAAAAAATGCAATAGGTACACCATCATTATCTGTATCATATATTTGTAGAATCACTAGCCTAGATAGGTAGAAGGTAGGATAATATTATTTATCCTTATGGTCCGATACCCTTATGAGATATTGTGTAGCAAAAGTATCGAATCAAAAATTACGTGAGGTGTGTGTATATGTATACGTTTCTGCAGTTTTCAAGCAAGCATCGAGTATCCCTACTTCCCTACAAGCTGAGATAATCAAGCTCTTTGATATCTTTGCTTGACATGGAAAGGCACTAGATCATGACATGATGCCTATTCTATCAGACCATCTCCTCATTCCTCAATTCGAAATTCCAAGTTGAAATACCTTTGGATTATGTATGTATTGAAATTACTGCTGAAACAAAAGTTGTCCTTGAAAACATTAAGACATGTAATTCAAATTGAGTACTAGATAGGTATGGAGAAAGTGGATCCGTTGTTAAAACCCTAGAATGTGTCTGGGTATTCTTCAGCACCAAACGACACAAAACAATGCATCCAATGATAGAATCACCGAATTTCTTATCAATACCAACCTTCTCAATCATCCAAATCATCATGAACCATGAGAAACTCCCGGATACGGAAACGAATGAATGGGCAATCCGGGTATGAACCATGAATGACATGAACCAAGTATCTGTTATGAAATGTATGAAACCATGGTAGAAACCTTCATACAAAACCATCACGTAGGCAACCGTAAAATATGGCGAATGGCGGAAAATCGCCGAAAGACCCCAGAAGTGATTCCTTTCGTAACTTCAGTCATAACATTCAGGTATTGCGGGTAGAAGACATTATACTTCCGTGAAAACCAAAACAATACGAGAAATATGGAAAATACCTTCATTTGCCGAATATACTCCGTTACTTCATCATAACTAATACATTAGTACTCACTATTAGTAGAAATTGGCCCAAAATTGCTGAAAACCCAGAAGCAATTGGTCTTCGGTTAACTGAAATAATACTTTCGGTTCTTTCGCTCATTGTGGTTAAAATAAAAAAACATTACATTTCCGCGAAGTGTCTAAGAACAATGACTGATCTGACAAGGATAACTACCCACCATAGTCAACCAACCTATCCAATAGCAGTAGAACTTTCCTTCCCATTCCTGAATGAGGATTTGAACGAGAACCCGCAGCAAACTAATGCCGAAATGGGGGGGGCGGGGGTGGGGGGGTGTGGTCTGAAGCAATTGAAGAATAAAGACGGAAGCCGTACAATATGAATAACATACTCGCGAATCAGAAAAGGTTATGATGGTCTGGAATTGTAATTGAATCCGCTAAAACTAAACTGTGTAAGTGTGGTTGAGAACCTAGTATAGAGATTACTTAAAAGAAGAAGACATAATATCGCTAAATACGATGATGAAAATCCTCTTATTGGTCTTTAACTTGCCCAAACTTTGGTTCGACCAAACCCAGTCTTGATGATCAAAAAGGCTTTATTTTACATTTGAAATGTTCTTCCATTAGAAATCCTCACCCGGATGTAAATACAAGAAATTTCTAGAGTTTGGGCTGGATCGAACAGATTGCAGGAAAGAATTCAAAAAATCATTTCCGATTTAATGCTGCAGGAATTATGGATCTGGTGGGTCATGTACAATAATGGCATTGACTGATGATGGGCTTGTACAAGATTCCCAGCAAAGTTTTCTGGAGATCGTGCACTTTTCGCACGAACAATTAAAACTGCGTGTAATTGTGAAAGATCACCGGAGCTAAGTTCATTCACATCAAGAGGTCCGAGACATATTAAGCAATATGATTTTATATTAGAATAAATTACACCATTAGAATAAATCCCCCACCTTGAAGATGACATCACCATCCATTAGAATTAGAACCGAAAGTCTGCATTGACAATGTTTTCCAATATTGCAAAAGGTTCACGGCTGTCTTGAAGAAAAACGTAGCTGATACCGATGTCAGATTAGCGTTTGGCGCGAACGAATCACACAAAAAAAAAAAAAAAAAAAAAAAAAACTGAGAAGTGAAATAAGAAGAAATATAATGAAAAGATCAAGCATTTGTATTTCGGGACGCTATAAATTTATTGGCGGTTAACTTAACAGACTTGGTGATGAATTATTTTCTGAAGATGCAAATCCATGCTTTCTTTACCGGTGTGTCAGAAATATTTTATAAAAAACAAAATAATAATAATAAAGAACAAATTGAAATAAATAAATTTAAACCAAAAGGTTGCGAATTTTAACAACAAGAAGACATTCTAGGTATCGAGATAAAAAGAAAAAGAATAACAGAAATAGCATGGTACATATTAACATCCTCGTCAATTTGTTTAAAAAAAAAAAATACTATAAATATCTACCTAATCAAATTAAAGAAAAGAAGAAAAACGTATAAAAAAAGTAAAAAGCTGAAAGCAGCAATCGCTCGTCTGGCCATCAGGTTTGGAATATTAATAGTCATAGGTTTGCTATTGGCTAATCTGATGAACCGGTTCTCAATTTTCTTTTCTCGACCGAAATGGCCATAGAGCGCCGGGGCCGAGGGGGGAATGTCAAGGCATTCTGGTTTATTGGTCGATCAGCGAACTTGATCGGACCGAACTACAGGATTCGCTGAAAGTTAGGTGAATTGGTGATCTTCTTAGATATTCCTACTATTATTTGGAAATTTTGTGATCTCTTCTAATTCCATTTTTGTATTGTTTTACTTTACTTCTCGAAATCTGTTCGTTTGCATGGGTCAAATCGTGATTATTGCATTAATGCAATAATTAAGGCTATTGCTTTTAATTTTAAAAGTATTTTTATAGGCTTCTAAAATTACTATCCACTATTTGGTGTTTTGCTCGGTTTTACAAAGTTATTAGTGGATCAGTTTACTGTAGTACTCACGCGGTAAAAGAGCCTCTACTATACGGCCTTACGGCCTACCCAAATTCCCGATTGGGCCAAAATCTAGTGGTTGAATTTCCTTTATTTACCTACCTATTGTGTTGATTGTTTCTGTGAAATTCCATAAAAATTTGCCAAATCATTCCAGATTTATGGGTCTATGTTTTTCCTGGGTCCAAGTAGCTATTTGGTTTTGTACCTTCATGACTTTTGTCAATCCCTGTAGATTTAAGGAGGTTCAAGCTCTATCATGGCTAGGATCTTGATATCGTTATTTATGTTACTGGTTTTGATTATTATACGCATGTAGACCATGTTTTCAGAACATCACTGCAGATCCTTATGAGTTCTTAACATTATAATAACATGGTACTTTTACTTATAGCATGTTCTGAAAGTTCTGCTCAATTTCTCGGGTTTTCCTTTTTACTTCTTTACGTTATTATTATTTGAAAGGTGTTCTTTACGAATTTGTCCTTTATTTAAGAGTTTGCCTATTCATTAGAAGCCTCATATTCGTTAGCAATAATCGTCCAAGCCGCCAATTCATATCCCCACAGCCTGCATTTAGACCGCCCGAGGCGATCTTTATCCTAAACAGATTAGGTTCGTTCTTGGAACGGCCGGCATTCTCTTATCCTGTCCTTCTCCGATTCCGGAACGATAAGACCTCTGTTGTTACAGTTCCTTCTGTCAAACCATTTCGAAGGGTTTTCAAATTGTAGTTTTATGTGTTCCAGAACTTTTTGATCTAGAACGCACCCTATAGTGATAGTCTATAAAGTAGAGACTGTATGGAATTCTTATTTCTCTTCTACTCCTCCTGCATCTGCATAAGTTCAGGACGTATTGCAAGTTATTGCATTCAGAGAGTCCTTTTTTTTTAAGATGAGTGTTCCACCGCCGTTTTTATTTCGTAGCAATGGAACAACTGCTACATTAGACGCTTGTGGCCTGTGTCGTAGTACCCATTAAGTCAATTCAATTTTGTTGGGTACCTATTTACCCCCTATTCAACACGATGGATTCTACTATATCCCCAATTCTATAGAACCCCTAAGACCTTAGGCCCAGACTTGGTTACTGTATCACTCTACACCCACTTTATGTAACAATATTGCATTCAGAGATTCCTATAGATTTCATTCCGGCACATGTGAGATGTTTGAGTGAAATTTGAGAGGAAGGTGTTTTGGAGAGTGAGTTCGTAGCTTTCAGTTAAGGAGGAGGGAGGGGATGTTCAAAGGAGCATGAAATCTGTTCTGGCGTACTTCCTGTAACTTGTTCGGTGTATGTTGGCTCTTGGGGATTCCGCTAACCTAGCATCTCAGTAATTTCGCTAACCTAGCATCAGTAATTTCGCTAACCTAGCAGCGTTCTTGCCAGCCTATAGTTAGCCTGGAAGGTCGTACGCAAAAGGCAACTTTGAAGCTTATAGTTGTAGGGGCAAACAGTCCTATAGGATGGGTTGAGCTTATACGAATCTAGCTTGGAAGGTAGCGCGCTTGCCTTGTAAGCGCTAAGCTAGGTCACAGGTACGCTTCCCGCCCGGGGCGAATTTTGTACGAAAGAGATAAGGTTTGTTCTCAGAACGGCTATCTTCCTCATATCCTTCTCTCTTCGATTCCGAGATTAAACCTCCGTTATTACAGTTCTCTTTACACATTTGCGGATTTTTTTCAGTGAAATTTGAGTCGGAGTCTTGAAGAGCATTACTCCAATATAAAATAAAACAGTTTAATTTTATTTACCTACCAACCTAATACAAGGGAAGACACAAGAGGTAAAAAAGCTATGTTTAAAGAAATGTTCAAATTTCTATACCTCCGTCTCGTTCTTGCATAACTTAATCATGGCACACGCATTTAATTATTCTCGGATTTTAATTTTAATCACCTGCTATTTTTCTTTCTTTTTAATTAGACCCTCGTCCTCGTCTTAAGTCGCTATACTTGACTGAGATTCACCTTAAGTGTGCTTGAAGCGTGCAGATTGCAGGGGGGCTCTTACATAAACTTGGGGGTAGTGACCGCGCGGCACCGGATCTATGGTACTGAGGGTTCGAGTCCAGGTGCTGTCATGGTTCTGACCATGGGCTATTGTTGTATTTACTGTGCCCGCTGCGCCGCGGTTGCTGTTCTTAAGGATCCCGTTACCTTGACTTTTTGTCGAGTTAAACCTGGGTCAGCCAGCCTAGTTAGCTTGGATACAGCACGTCCGCCTTGCAAGCGCTAGGTCGCGGGTTCGATTTGCACCCGGGACGAACGAATGGTGCCAGCACCCTTATCGAAAGTCAGCAAAAAGAAACACGGTTCATCCAGCAGTAGCACGGTTGATCCAGCAGTAGCACGGTTGATCCAGCAGTAGCACGGTTGATCCAGCAGTAGCACGGTTGATCCAGCAGTAACACGATTGATGCCACGCAGACGGTCCCGGGTTTGTTGCTTATTATAGACAAAAAATTGTTTTATTGAATGGAGAGTGATTTTAAAGAGGAGGAGAAGGAGGAAGATTCAAGTTGTCAACAGCAAACAGTATTATAAATCAGGAAAAGTCTTGCATTCTAGGGTTGCTCTGCTATCCAGGTTTATTAAACCTCGTACCTGTAGGCCGCGGCTTCGATTCCCGTCCGGGGCGGATTTTATCCTGATGGGATAATGTTCGTTCTCGGAACGGCTGGCTTTCTCCTATTCTGTCTTCCTTTTATTGAAGTATTGAACTACCTCTGTTTAAATTTGACTGAAGTGAGTCATTCCTCTCTGTGATATCTCGGAAGACACAATACTTTCTAGTTGTAGGCATTTCATTTCACCGGCAATTAATATTCTAATTCATGCACATCTATTTTACAAGATCCTGGACTATTAGTATACGTACATACATCAGGGACCAAGCCCTCGTGTCCATTACATCCTTAATATCCTATACTTTACATACTTGATAGGTACCTACTTTACATCCTTACGGAAATCAGGCAAATAAAAACTCAACTCATCCTTATATCCAACAAGTTTTACAGTCAAGTTCGTAGCTATTATAAATCAGGAAAAATCTAGCATTCTAGGGTTGCTCTGCTATCCAGGTTTATTAAACCTCGTACCTGTAGGCCGCGGGTTCGATTCCCGTCCAGGGCGGATTTTATCCTGATGGGATAATGTTCGTTCTCGGAACGGCTGGCTTTCTCCTATCCTGTGTGCATGACATCAGGACGTATTGCAAGTTATTGCATTCAGAGATTCCTATAGATTTCATTCCGGCACATGTGAGATGTTTGAGTGAAATTTGAGAGGAAGGTGTTTTGGAGAGTGATTTTAAAGAGGAGGAGAAGGAGGAAGATTCAAGTTGTCAACAGCAAACAGTATATTATAAATCAGGAAAAATCTAGCATTCTAGGGTTGCTCTGCTATCCAGGTTTATTAAACCTCGTACCTGTAGGCCGCGGGTTCGATTCCCGTCCAGGGCGGATTTTATCCTGATGGGATAATGTTCGTTCTCGGAACGGCTGGCTTTCTCCTGTCCTGTCTTCCTTCTATCTTCGATTTCGGGACGATAAGACCATAGCAGTTACAGTTCCCTCTGTCAAACCTCTTTTAAAAAAATACTTTCTTGACTTTTGCTCTTATCTTAATTTAGTATTTACCATCAGGGCCGTATTTAGGTCCTGTGAAAAGCTGTACGTTTTGAAATTTTGTTGCTGCAAAATAAAAAGTTCAATTGTTTCTGATTTGACATTAAATCTTTGTTCCATCAAGTTTATTTAGCACCTCCAAGTATTTCGGACACCCTCCGTGGGGCTTTGTTTTTCTCGTTTAACCAGACTCGGACATTAATAGAATAATAATAATAATAATAAGGTTTATTCAGTTTCTTCACAAATTTCATCGTGTTCCTATATAAGTACATAATGTTTGTACTTTTCAGGAACATTTTAGTTTCTTATATCATATCATGATCTGTTCATTTTCTTCTTCTTCCTCTACTTCTTGATTATGTCAGATTTCATTGTTCGTTTCTAAAAGGTGTTTTTCTATAGGACATTCGTAGGGTTAAAGAGCTTGTGGTGATAATAAAGTCCATATCAATGTTCCCATTGCTTAGCTCAGCTTCTATCTAGTCTGGCTATTAAATAAAAATGTTGATACTAAAATCTCTCTCAATTCCCTTCTGTCTCTCTCTCTCTCTCCCCCTCTCCCTCTCTCTCTCTCACCACCAAGATAAAGTTCAACATGAAGTTTAAGCTCGAATGAAAATTGGGCCATATAAAACGTGACTTGGCAACACTGCAAGGAGTTAGAATAGGAGAGAGAGAGAGAGAGAAATTAAACATTTCCTTTTACAAGGGAGAGAGAAAGAGAGGGAGCGAAAGAAAATATTTTCTCAATAAGATTTACAATCGTTTTTCTCTCTGTCTCTCTTTCCTCTTTTCATTAAAGTCTGTCTCTCTCTTTCTCAATCTATTTTTTTCCTCGTTCTGTCTCACTCTTTCTTTCTTTCTCTCTCTTTTATTTTTTGTTTCTTTCTTTTTCTTTTTTCACCCTTCAGAGCATCACTTTCTAGTCAATTCTCTTTCTCTCTCTCTCTCTCTCTCTCTCTCTCTCTCTCTCTCTCTCTCTCATAGAAAGTTACCATAAAAAAGAAGAATAATATAATTATTTACATTAAAATTAATATGTTATAGTGCTCGTATAGCTTTTTTCCTATTTAGACATCATAGGTTTAGTCGTTTTTAGCTAGATCTGCTACTAAAACGTCTGAGACTTCTCCTAGACATGTATGTGTGCACGCTATTTCCGGTACTTGTGTTAAGTAACGTGTTACGTGGTTGGTAGATGGACAGGAGTGTCAAGGAGCGAGGTCAAAACGACGTGATGATTGGTGACTTTGACGCAAAACCTCGTCTTTCTCTCTTTACCTTTAGTTGTTCAGTTCTTCAGACATTAACTTAGAAGCTTACTCTTTAGGTAATTTTTTGAAACTCTAATCTTATAGGTACTCAGTTTTTTATATGTACTTGTATTTAGTTATCCATCTCCCAGCATAATGTCTTCAAATAAAGTATTATTATCAATCATAACATGTCTGTAAATACAATACTGTCTCCCATTTATACAAAAGAATAGTAAACCAGCTTAAACTGTAATAAAGTCTGATATATACGTTAATATACGTTATGGTTTCTGTAACTTGAGAAGGCTTTAGCTACAGCGGCTTGTGGCTGATTTGTAATCCAGATTGTTTGGGTTCGAGTGAAGAGTTTTTAGAATCGTGTATTAATGTCAACCTTTTTCTTTGGTTTGTTTCAGGTAAGAGAAAAGTCATGAAAATTCTGATCACAGATTGACATTGCCAATGTACCTCATATACTTTCTCATATACAGAGTACCTACCGTGAGTATAAAAATCTTCTGCAGATTTTGAAAAAGACATTTTCCTATAAAAGGGCAACATTACGTAATACATATTTACGGTACCTATCTTTTTTTGAATGATTTTGTTTCCACTGTGAGTAATATTGAAAAATTCTTTCAATTCAATGTGTTCATTTTACATTCTAGTTTCATATTAGAGAAGAAGTACATACCTACATAGTTACATACATACCTAGGTTCCAAGTTTGTTTTTTTCATTTGGCCTATTTCCTACTTATTTTTCCTCTCTTCTTCTTCTCCTTTTCCTCTCCTTCCTTCTTCTCCCTCCTCTCATTCCTTCTCGATTTATTCTTTATTTCCCTTCTCCCGTTCCTCCTCCTCCTTTTTCCAGTTTCTCATTTTGTGCCAAATTCAACTTCTGTTAGGAGCGAGGAATGGAAAGATAAAGAAAGCAAATTAGCGAAAATAGGTGTGAGGAATATTAATTTATTAGGAAAGGAAACAAAAAGAAAAGAAGGGGGGAGGGGGGTTGGAAGAAAAAAAGCTGAATGAGGTGTAGAAAAATCAGGAGAAAAAATTGGAACGGAAATAGGCAAAGGTTAGTGGATATCCGGTAGTTACTCATTTTCTTCGCTTTCTTTTTCCATTAGAAAGATCTCTACTGAATAAATCTACGAATTAGGTATATCGTGGATAAAATATTAGGTACTTATTTAGCCCCAGACGTGCCTAGGACGAGCCCAAAATAACTGTAGACCTCACACGGAACTGTAGATCTCACTCAGAGGAAGGGCATCTACGAAGCACCTATTTGCAATCATGTTAGTGATGATACCAGTGATCATCAAAGTTTGGCAATCTGCCCTACCTGTTTGTTAAATTTCATGAGGACACTGGAAAAACTTAGATACCGTGAACCAACAAAAGCTGTGTCCACACAGTCGACGGACGTCGGAGAGGCAAACTGAATGTAAAACCCTCGAGTTCATTTTAAAATCTAGACCTTACTTTGTTCGTTCATTCTATTTTCTATTCTAACTCACCATTATTCTAATTACCCCTCCAGTACTTTCTATCACCTTGGAACTACGGTATGTTACTTTTACATCTAACATCTCCCTAGTACCTACCAGTCCTACCATTGTATATTGTTGTTCTAGTACAGTCAAACCGGGATCATTGGGAAAACCGAAAACTGTTTGTTGTAGAAAATCGTCTCGAAATCGGGAAGAGAAGGAGGGTATGATAGGAAAAAACCAAGCCTTTCCGTAATTCGCGATCTCTACGCGCTTACAAGGCGGCTGACAAAACTCTGTTAAAATCATTCTAAATATGCGTCTGCCTTGTAAGCGCTAGGCCGCGGGCAGTATACAGTTCCCTCTATCAAACCTCTTGAAAAAGTAAAAATAAATTTAGATAATACAAAGTAGCTAGGTTCCTACTATTAGTACCTTCCTACATTACGATCACGAGGATAAAGCAAGTTTACACACAGTCAGTACCTCGCGCTCTCATTTATCCAAGTTTGACTGCACCACATCCTGAAGATCAGCCAGGGAGAACCATATACCAAGGGGTGCCCCCCCTCCAGTAGATACCTTGGAAGGAAATACTCATTACCCTTGACTACCAACTACCAGCAGACCAGCTATACGTGGACCAGCTAGCGCGTGCTACTGGTTACCAGAGCATAACCAGCGACAATATGGAAGTAATAATACAATACCAGAAGCAGCTGGCACATACCAAGGGGCGCCCCCCTCCAGTAGATACCTTGGAAGGAAATACTCATTACCCTTGACTACCAGCAGACCAGCTATAGGTGGACCAGCTAGCGCGTGCTACTGGTTACCAGAGCATAACCAGCGACAATATGGAAGTAATAATACAATACCAGAAGCAGCTGGCACCCTAATACCTGAAGGCACCCTGG
Source organism: Diaphorina citri (assembly GCF_000475195.1). Taxonomy (NCBI): domain Eukaryota; kingdom Metazoa; phylum Arthropoda; class Insecta; order Hemiptera; family Psyllidae; genus Diaphorina; species Diaphorina citri. Next base: position 25,857 of record NW_007377462.1, read on the forward strand.
AAATCCTTTCAATAGGGATTGGAAACATGGGGGAACCTTTTGTGAGTCAGAACATGTGGGGGGGGGGAACTTGAGATTTACATAGGTCTGTCAGACAATCTGAGAGACCTGTGTCTGAATGTTTTTCCACCACACGTCCATACGGTTTGAGCGTAAGGTAACACCCCGGTTTAGCAGATAAAATTACGTTGATGATCTTCTTTGAATGAAAGGTATTTTGAGTCAAAATCTGCTAGCATTTCGAAAGTACGGACTTGCAAACTTTCAGTAGGTAGGTACCTACCCTACGTAGCGTAGGAGATATCCAAGAGTTACAAGACACTAATTCTGAGGTCGAATCTTGGACCTGCTAATAAAGACTCACCTAGAATTTGTGTTCATCCCTATACGAAACCCTTAGGTGGAGCTCTATTGAATAACCTTTTGTATGAGGAACTCTTAGAATTTTTAGCTTAGATAGAATGGCCTTCGACCAGTGGTTCCAAACTTATTCAAAGTCATAAAGGTACCTCAGAAAGGATGTAAGGAAATTTCAATTGTGTTAATCATAAATGCTTGTCACAAATGTTGTTCCCCGCTAAATACATTACGTTAAAATTTTATGACTTGTCCTCGAACCAACAACCTCCTATCTTACTGATGTCTGAGCTTGGTAGAAGACTTTCTTATTGTCAACTATGTCTAGGGGAGGAAACCAATTCGGTCCCAAAACCTGTTTTTTGCTACCAATTGAGTCCGGGTTTGAGAGGGTCTAAGTAGGTACCAATAAAATTGGGTCCCACACTTAAATTGATAGGTACCTACCTGATTGTTTTTCTTCTTTCTATCACAAGCACTATGTTCTTAGAGCTGAATCGTTCTAGTCTAAAACTTTAGAGTAATCGCTACCAAAAGAACTGGTACAAATGAGCAGTGACCAGTGTTATTTTAGGGTTAGGTTAAACGCAAAAAGGAGTTTTCACAATTAGAGCAGTGATTAGTGTTATTACAGGGTTAGGTTGAACACAAAAAGGAGCTTTCTTTTTCACTGTCGTAGCTTCTGAATAGGAAAGTACTGAAAATTTTAGTGATTGTAATGAAAAATCTCGGAAAATTATGATGGATTAAGTTCGAATAAAGCAGAACCATTTCTTCTACTTGTGAACAACAGAAAAACGAACGTTGTAATATTGTTAAAAATTAAAACTCTTATTTATTCTATCCAAGTCATTACAGGTATACGGGACCCAATTGGTAGTCGACTACTATTGTGTTTGATTGTTTCTGTGAAATTCCATAAAATTGTGCCAAATCATTCCAGATTTATGGGTTTATGTTTTTCCTGGGTCCAAGTCCCTGGTTTTTGTACCGTCAAGACTTTTGTCAATCCCAGTAGATTTAACTTAAGGAGGTTCAAGTCCTATCATGGCTAGGATCTTGATATCGTTATTTATGATACTGGTTTTGATTATTATACGCATGTAGACCATGTTTTCAGAACATCACTGCAGATCCTTATGAGTTCTAACATTATAATAACATGGTACTTTTACCTATAGGATGTTCTGAAAGTTCTGCTCAATTTCTCGGGTTTTCCTTTCTACTTCTTTACATTATTATTGTTTGAGTGGTGTTCTTTACGAATTTGTCCTTTATTTTAGAGTTTGCCTATTTATTAGGAGCCTCGTATTCGTTAGCAATAATCGTCCAAGCCGCCAATTCATATCCCCACAGCCTGCATTTGGACCGCCCGAGGCGATCTTTATCCTAAACAGATTAGGTTCGTTCTTGGAACGGCTGGCATTCTCTTATCCTGTCCTACTCCGATTTCGGAACGATAAGACCTCTGTTGTTACAGCTCCTTCTGTCAAACCATTTCGAAGGGCTTTCAAATTGTAGTTTTATGTGTTCCAGAACTTTTTGATCTAGAACGCACCCTATAGTGATAGTCTAAAGTAGAGACTGTATGAAATTCTTATTTCTCTTCTACCTACTCCTCCTGCATCTGCATAAGTTCAGGACGTATTGCAAGTTATTGCATTCAGAGAGTCTTTTTTTTTTTTTTTAAGATGAGTTTTCCACCGCCGTTTTTATTTCGTAGCAATGGAACAACTGCTACATTAGACGCTTGTGGCCTGTGTCGTAGCATGCCCATCCCGTAGTATGCCTCATGGAATTCTTTTTTCTCTTCTACTCCTCCTGCATGTGCATAACTTCAGGAGATACCCTTATGAGATATTGTGTAGCAAAAGTATCGAATCAAAAATTACGTGAGGTGTGTGTCATACGTTTCTGCAGTTTTCAAGCAAGCATCGAGTATCCCTACTTCCCTAAGAACCGAGATAATCAAGCTCTTTGATAATTATCTTTGCTTGATATGGAAAGGCACTAGATCATGACATGATGCCTATTCTATCAGACCATCTCCTCATTCCTCAATTCGAAATTCCAAGTTGAAATACCTTTGGATCATGTATGTATTGAAATTACTGCTGAAACAAAAGTTCTCCTTGAAAACATTAAGACATGTAATTCAAATTGGGTACTAGATAGGTATATGGAGAAAGTGGATCCGTTGTTAAAACCCTAGAATGTGTCTGGGTATTCTTCAGCACCAAACGACACAAAACAATGCATCCAATGATAGAATCACCGAATTTCTTATCAATACCAACCTTCTCAATCATCCAAATCATCATGAACCATGAGAAACTCCCGGATACGGAAACGAATGAATGGGCAATCCGGGTATGAACCATGAATGACATGAACCAAGTATCTTGTATAAAATGTATGAACCATGTAGAAACCTTCATACAAACCATCACGTAGGCAACCGTAAAATATGCGAATGGTGGAAAATCGCCGAAAACCCAGAAGTGATTCCTTTCGTTAACTCACATAACATTCAGATACCTATTGCGGTAGAAGACATTATACTTCCGTGAAAACCAAAACAATACGAGAAATATGAAAAAATACCTCATTTGCCGAATATGCTCGTTACTTTATCATAACGAATATATTAGTACCTACTATTAGTAGAAAATTGCCCAAAAATGCTGAAAACCCAGAAGCAATTGCCTTGTGGTTAAATAAAAAATACATTACACTTCCGCAAAAATCAAAACAATGTCTGATTTGCCTAACTACCAACGTACCAACCTACCAAAGCAGTAGAACTTTTCCTTCCATTCTGAATGAGGATTTAAACGAGACCGCAGCAAACTTAATGCCGAATGTGGTTGAAGCAATAAAGACGGAAGCGAACAATATGATAACATACTCCGAATCAGAATAGGTTATGATGTCTGGAATTGTAATTGAATTCGCTAAAACTTGGAACTATTACACCGAAAACGCCTACGGGTGATACACTGATACCCTAATTACTCCTAGTGAGCTCCGGGACTACAGTGACTATTTCACCTTTAGCATATTCACAGTAGTTCACAGCATTTATACTCCTTAAAAGAAGAAGACATAATAATCGCTAATGAAGATGATGAAAATTCTCTTAGTGGTCTTTAACTTTGCCAAGCTTTGGTTCGACAAACCCAGTCTTGATGATCAAAAAGGTTTTATTTTCATTATGAAATGTTTTCATTAGAAATCCTGACTGGGAAGTAAATACAAGAAATTTCTAGAGTTTGGGCCAGGATCGAACATATCGGAGAAAGAAATCCAAAAATCATTCGATTTTCCTTCTTCAGGAATTATCTGGTAGGCATGTACAATAATTCCATTGCCTGATTTGCCTGTATAGACTTTCAGTATAGTTTCTGGAGATCCTCGCACCTTTTCGACCTAACATACATACCTAGGTTCCAAGTTTGTTTTTTTCATTTGGCCTATTTCCTACTTATTTTTCCTCTCTTCTTCTTCTTCTCCTTCTCCCATCCTCTCATTCCTTCTCGATTTATTCTTTATTTCCCTTCTCCCGTTCCTCCTTCTTCTTTTTCAAGTTTCTCATTTTGTGCCAAATTCAACTTCTGTTAGGAGCGAGGAATGGAAAGATAAAGAAAGTAAATTAGCGAAAATAGGTGTGAGGAATATTAATTTATTAGGAAAGGAAACAAAAAGAAAAGAAGGGGGGAGGGGGGAGGGGGGTTGGAAGAAAAAAAGCTGAACGAGAAGGAGAAAAATCAGGAGAAAGAAATAAGACCGGAAATAGGCAAAGGTTAGTGGATATCCGGTAGTTAGTTACACCATTTTCTTGGCTTTCTTTTTCCATTAGATAGATCTCTACTGAATAAATCTACGAGTCAAGTATAACGTGGATAAAATATTAGGTACTTATTTAGCCCCAGACGTGCCTAGGACGAGCCCAAAATAACTGTAGACCTCACACGGAACTGTAGATCTCACTCAGAGGAAGGGCATCTACGAAGCACCTATTTGCAATCATGTTAGTGATGATACCAGTGATCATCAAAGTTTGGCAATCTGGCGTACCTGTTTGTTAAGTTTCATCAGGACACTGGAAAAACTTAGACATCGTGAACCAACAAAAGCTGTGTCATCACAGTCGACAGACGTCGGAGAGGCAAACTGAATGTAAAACCCTCGAGATCATTTTAAAATCTAGACCTTACTTTGTTCGTTCATTCTATTTTCTATTCTAACTCACCATTATTCTAATTACCCCCCAGTACTTTCTATCACCTTGGACATTGAAATTAATATGATGCTGTAGTGCTCCTATAGTTTTTTTTCTATTTAGCCATCATACGGTTTAGTCGTTTTTAGCTAGATCTGCTACTAGAACGTCTGAGACCTCTCCTAGACATGTATGTATGTGTGCACGCTATTTCCGGAACTTGTGTTAAGTAACGTGTTAGGTGGTTGGTAAATGGACAAGGGTGTCAAGGAGCGAGGTCAAAACGACGTTATGAGGTGACTTTGACGTAAATCTTGTCTTTTCTCTCTTTACCGGTAGGTAGTTGTTCAGTTTTTCAGACAGAAACTCAAGGTAATTTTTTAAAACTCAAGGTAAACTCATTGTAGGTAATTTTTTGAAACTCTGCTTATATATATGTACATATTTATGTAGCTACATACATAGGTACCATCACCTTGGAACTACGGTATGTTACTTTTACATCTAACATCTACCTATAGTTCATCCAGATCAATGTGACAGCAATGAGTCATCAACCCAAAATGGAGGAACCAATCAGATTGCAGGAAATCCTTACATTGTTGCCATTGAGGTAAAGGTCTATTTTTGATAAACTCTCTCTTTTAAAATGCAGAGGTAGCTCTAAGTTCAGAGGTTGGATTCCAGAACAGGTAAGGTGGATATCGCCTTACCTGACTTTGTTTCACTGTCGGAGGAAACACTGTGCAACATACCTTCCCCTTTTAAAGATTCTCTACCATTGCACATGTGACATGTTTGGCAACAATGCCCATTTTTTTTTCCCTGTCACATTGATCTGGACACACTATAGGCTGGCACCGGCAACAATTTTTTTGCTGTCACATTGATCTGGACACACTATAGTACCATTGTATATTGTATTCATACCTACATCTAGTCCCTTAACATTACATCTGCATGTACATTGCTATTGTTGTTCTAGTACAGTCAAACCGGGATCATTGGGAAAACCGAAAACTATTAAAATTTGTTGTAGAAAATCGTCTCGAAATCGGAAAGAGAAGGAGGGTATGATAGGAAAAAACCAAGCCTTTCCGTAATTCGCGACCTCTAACGCTTACAAGGTGGCTGATAAAACTCTATCAAAATCATTCTAAATATGTGCGTCTGCCTTTTAAGCGCTAGGCCGCGGACAGTAATCAGTTCCCTCTATCAAACCTCTTGAAAAAATAAAAATAAATTTAGATAATACAAAGTAGCTATGTTCCTATTATTAGTACCTTCCTACATTACGATCACGAGGATAAAGCAAGTTTAACACAGTCAGTACCTCGCGCTCTCATTTATCCAAGTTCAACTGCACCACATCCTGAAGATCAGCCAGGGAGAACCATAATACCAAAGGGTGCCCCCCTCCAGTAGATACCTTGGAAGGAAATACTCATTACCCTTGACTACCAACTACCAGCAGACCAGCAGATATAGGTGGACCAGCTAGCGCGTGCTACTGGTTACCAGAGCATAACCAGCGACAATATGGAAGTAATAATACAATACCAGAAGCAGCTTTCTACTCCTCGCTCGTTCGTTTTCTTCAGAAATTCTTAATTCCTTAGGTTTCTTCTTTGTGTGGAGCGATAGAAAAATATCAGACGAAGACGAGGGGTAGAAGACTTTCTTATTGTCAACTATGTCTAGGGGAGGAAACCAATTCGGTCCCAAAACCTGGTTTTTGCTACCAATTGGGTCCGGGGAACCTTTTGTATGAGGAGCTCTTAGAATTTTTAGCTTAGATAGAATGGCCTTAGACCAGTGGTTCCAAACTTATTATAAAGGTACCTCCGAAAGGATGTAAGGAAATTTCAATTGTGTTAATCATAAATGCTTGTCACAAATTTTGTTCCCCGCTAAATACAATACGTTAAATGACTTGTCCTCGAACCAACAACCTCCTATCTTACTGATGTCTGAGCTTGAATGGCGGAAAAATCTGGAGGCCACGGTCTATCAGACGGTCAGTGGCCGGCATAACATTATTTATTGAGGCCGAAGGATTTCGAACACACCATCTTGTCCCCCTAATTCCAGTTTGGGCTACCGTCAGCCCTAGTTTGGGTACTCAGGACATAGGAAATCGGTATCCTATTAATTTCTAGTATCAAACACCATTTATGATAGGTACTGGTTTTGATTATTATACGCATGTAGACCATGTTTTCAGAACATCACTGCAGATCCTTATGAGTTCTAACATTATAATAACATGGTACTTTTAGTTATAGGATGTTCTGAAAGTTCTGCTCAATTTCTCGGGTTTTCCTTTCTATACTTCTTTACGTTATTATTATTAGAAAGGTGTTCTTTACGAATTTGTCCTTTATTTAAGAGTTTGCCTATTCATTAGAAGCCGCCAATTCGTTAGCGATAACTGTCCAAGCCGCCAATTCATATCCCCACAGCCTGCATTTAGACCGCCCGAGGCGATCTTTATCCTAAACAGATTAGGATCGTTCTTGGAACGGCCGGCATTCTCTTATCCTGTCCTACTCCGATTTCGGAACGATAAGACCTCTGTTGTTACAGTTCCTTCTGTCAAACCATTTCGAAGGGTTTTCAAATTGTAGTTTTATGTGTTCCAGAATTCGTCTAAGTACCAATTGGGTCCCACACTTAAATTGATAGGTACCTGATTTTTTTTTCTTTCTATCACAAGCACTATGTTCTTAGAGCTGAATCGTTCTAGTCTAAAACTTTAGAGTAATCGCTACCAAAAGAACTGGCACAAATGAGCAGTGACCAGTGTTATTATAGCGTTAGGTTAAACGCAAAAATTAGTTTTCACAATTAGAGCAGTGATTAGTGTTATTATGGGGTTAGGTTGAACATAAAAAGGAGCTTTATTTTTCACTGTCGTAGCTTCTGAATAGGAAAGTACCGAAAATTTTGGTGATTGTATTGAAAAATCTCGGAAAATTATGATACGAATAAAGCAGAATCATTTCTTCTACTTGTGAACAACAGAAAAACGAACGTTGTAATATTGTTAAAAATTAAAACTCTTATTTATTCTAAGATCCAAGTCATTACAGGTAGGTATACGGGACCCAATTGGCAGTCAACTACCTTAAGAAAAAAGGCCATGAGACCGAATTGGCGTTCTTCCATGTCTAGATACTAGATAGAGGTTGCCCCTTGCAAATATATTGTCATTTCGATTCTATTGAGTGAATTCCCTATTGTGCCCGGCTTTATTCAGGGGATTCACGAGTAGTTCTCTTTCTCTGCAAACAACAATAAATTTCTTGTTCATTTTAGCTTTGTGGCATCTTTGCAGCAAAAGGTAACGTTTGGAGTTCAGTTTATTCAGCAGGGTTGTCTCTTGGGTGTTTGTGTCTTTGAGTTGTTATCAAAAGCATAATCATATTATCTGATACAGCTGGTTTCTTATTAGATCATAAACAAAAATAAGTACATATTCAGTTCCTGTTTGTTGTACAATAGCTACAATCTCTAGGTAACTGTCCAAAGTTCAATCTAATTAGAGGAATTAGTGTCCAAAATGTTCTTATCAGTTGTTTAAATCCAACATCAAGATCATTAGATATCCCATTATACCTATTTTGACTTTTTTATTCGTGTTATAATATTTTTTATTAGTTTATTTATTAATAGTAGGTAATGTACCTACTAGTAATCTATTAGGATTTTACATAGAATCTAATAGAATTTCAGGTGTAGGTATTCGAATGTAGTCATTACAAATTTCGTCAAATCTTTATGATCTGAATGCTTGTCACAACATATCTTTATTGTTTATATCTGTCTACTTCTTTGTATCTTTTATCTAATACATCATTATCTTATTATCTTTATCTCAATAATAATCTTTTGATCATCTCTTTATCTATTATCTGAATTGCAATGAATGACGACTAGTCAGCTGTCAGTGGAGCTTTGGCATTTGAGAAGAGAAAGCTGAGTGTTAAACTAATAAAATTTCTGACACATCCTTCTCGTCAGAAAAGAATTTAATCAGATCGGATTGACATAGACTACATGGAGCTTCAGTAGCCCAACTTTAAGGTGTTGCAAGTTATAAAGTCTGAATTTGTATAAAGAAATATTGCCCACTAGCAATTAACTTCTAGGCCAGATCCAGACTTGGGTCCCCGCCCCGTGAAAGCCTTTTTCTAGTCGACTACCTTGAGAAAAAAGGCCATGGGACCGAATTGGCGTTCTTCCATGGCTAGATACTAGATAGAGGTTGCCCCTTGCAAATATATTGTCATTTCGATTCTATTGAGTGAATTCCCTCTTGTGCCCGACTTTATTCAGGGGATTCACGAGTAGTTCTCTTTCTCTGCAAACAACAATAAATTTCTTGTTCATTTAAGCTTTGTGGCATCTTTGCAGCAAAAGGTAACGTTTGGAGTTCAGTTTATTCAGCAGGGTTGTCTCTTGGGTGTTTGTGTCTTTGAGTGTTGGGGTTTTCGAGTTGAGGGAGTTTTGTTCTGATGGTTTTTGGACGATTTGGGTTGGGCATTGCCTCAAGTATCTTGTTGGACTTCATGCCTATTCAATAACAAAATTTTATTACATCTACCAGTGTAGGTAACTCAATATTCTGCAATACTCAGTTCATGTAACAACGAAGGTCTTATGTCTTATTGTCCAGAAATCGATATACCCTGACAGAGTATTGGAGAAAACCCGAAAACCAGCCTTTCTGGGAAAGAACAGTTACTTTTAGGATGATAATGTGGGCATGACGGGTGGGAAGCCCAAGATCCAAAGCTTACAAGGGAGGCACTACCTTCCAAGCTAACTAGAGGGGTTGCCTGCTGAAAGGTATATCTCAAGTCTCAATGCATATATTTACCTACATAGCTATATAATAAATCTGGGTAATCTCAACAAATTATCTTCTAATAAATAACCGGGTCCTGTGCCCTGAAAACCTTGAGATCTGATTTAATACTTGGCCAACTTGTCCTATACCGGGGTCCTATGTCATGAAAACCTTACTATTATGACTTTTTTGGGGGCCCCGCAACCAAGTTGAGTCTGGCTCACCGATATTAATAAGTATAGGTAGGTACTTGGAACCTATAAAGTATTAGGTACTCTTAAGTACTTGAATAAATAAATTGATCTGAATTACCTAAAGTAGAATAATTCGTGAACAACTATAGGTATAATTACTATTATTGTAATAATATCAGGAGTAATTTTATTTCTGAATTTATATTTTCAAGTCGCTAATCTGTTTATTGGCTTGTTTGGCAATTTAACAACAAGGTAACTTTGTTTTGTTGATCGTGGACTTGGATTACAATTAAATTATTTTAATCGGGCACACTTTCACTACTAGGATTCTCAACAAAATACAGAGCAGAATACCTGGTAATTATGAGAAAGTTGTTTTCGGATGGTACATATACATACCTAACTTCATAATCAACCATTTGGGTAATTATGGTTGATTGGTTAGGATTCCTGGTAATTATGAGAAAGTTGTTTTCGGATGGTACATATACATACCTAACTTCATAATCAACCATTTGGGTAATTATGGTTGATTGGATTATGTTCTACTAAGGTACTAGGATCTTTACCAATTAACTACTCTTAGAAGTCCCACACCCTTTCTCTCAACGGTTGCTAGTTCCAGCTACTTGTCTTGGATCTTGGAAGTCTGGGGGACAATTCATCTTCTGGTGACATCTCCTCCCACATCTCTCCTCCTACAGAACCTCATTGTACTGCCCATGCTCAATGCTCATTATACTCTATTCGTTATACTCTTTCTACGTGTGTACTCAGATATGTATCGTGTTTAATGTTCACAATTATCATTGTGTTGACCACCAGTGTTTGGATTTTATCTTGATAAATGATCAGGGTGTCTCGTTGAGATGATCACATCTCTCCTCCTACAGAACCTCATTGTACTGCCCATGCTCAATGCTCATTATACTCTATTCGTTATACTCTTTCTACGTGTGTACTCAGATATGTATCGGTCTGAGAGCAGTGTTTAATGTTCACAATTATCATTGTGTTGACCACCAGTGTTTGGATTTTATCTTGATAAATGATCAGGGTGTCTCGTTGAGATGATTCTCTTTGTTGGTTCTACACTCTACAGGTTGGGACAGAGTTAGATTGTCAATATTTTAATTGAAGACTCCGTAACTTTAACTTCCATGATGTTGGAAAAGTTAGGACTAAAGCAAACTGTGAATTTTACCTCCGTGGACCTCAGGATTGAGTTCAGTCTGAGATTAAGTATAGGAAAATCTTCGTTGAATCTCAATCCCATGTCAATATTTTAATTGAAGACTCCATAACTTTAACTTCCATGATGTTGGAAAAGTTAGGACTAAACCAAACTGTGAATTTTACCTCCGTGGACCTCAGGATTGAGTTCAGTCTGAGATTAAGTATAGGAAAATCTTCGTTGAATCTCAATCCCAAGTTTTTCCAACTTGGGACCCCGTCTTGTCTGTGCTTAACTGGTTTGGTGGGCGTAGCCTTTAAACCTTATTCCTGTGAACCTCCAAACCCTAAAACCTTTAAATCTATTTCTTCAATACTTACCAAAGGAACGTTTGTTTAATTCCCATTTTCTTTGCTGTCTTTTGGGTCCCTTACTCGAGAGCATTGTAATCAATCTTTGCCAGCCTTGAAGTTGTCAAGATTGTCAAGGCATCCCTGCCAATCTGTATGGAAATTCCCTTCTCCAATCTCTCTCCAATATATCTCCATGCTAATCACTCAAAATAGCTTTCAAACTTTCGTCGCCAAAAGTTTAATGAATGTTTCTGCTTTCTGAATTTTGTTTTATGTTCTCTTTTGAATACACTTTCATCAATTCATCATTCTGCCTTGTTTCGTGTTCAGCGCGATTGTTCCAAGTTCGTGTCAGTGTTTGTGTCGTGCCTCTTGCCAAACACATTCACAACTACTATTGTTGATTGTGGGTTTTCAATCGACAGTGTAGACTGTAGACGTATAACTTTATCCTTTAAGAATGCTCGGAGATTGGTTAGGGCCTATATTCTCACACGTTAACAAACACTTCATGAACATAATATTGTAGACCCGGATAAGATTAGAGATTACTATATATTTTCTTCTTTCACTTCACCTTTTCCCAAATGTATTTGGGCTTGGCATTACCTTCTTTATCCTACTCCTCCATAACTTCCCAACGCCTAATCTCTTCTCTCTCAAGTCTCAAGAGGTCTACATCTTACAAGGAAAGTTAGTTTACAAGGAACTAAAGGACGGATCTAACTGGTATACTTAGGTAGAGAGTAGGTCAAGGCAAGTGGTACGCTAAAGTCAGAACATGTGGGGGGGGGGAAACTTGAGATTTACATAGGTACCTTGATTTACTTGAGGTCTGTCAGACAATCTGAGAGACCTGTGTCTGAATGTTTTTCCACCACACGTCCATTACGGTTTGAGCGTGATTGGCAGACATAAGGTAACACACTGGTTTAGCAGATAAAATTACGTTGATGATCTTCTTTGAATGAAAGGTATTTTGAGTCAAAATCTGCTAGCATTTCGAAAGTACGGACTTGCAAACTTTCAGTAGGTAGGTACCTACCCTACATAGCGTAGGAGATATCCAAGAGTTACAAGACACAAATTCTGAGGTCGAATCTTGGACCTGCTAATAAAGACTCACCTAGAAATTGTGTTCATCCCTATACGAAACCCTTAGGTGGAGCTCTATTGAATTCTAAAACGACCTAAAATCTATTTCTTAAGTTTTCTACTCCTTAATATTGAAAAATTCTCCATTAGAGTCATATCTAGGATGAAGATTGAAAGGGGTAGAGAGACTTGCAGTCTAAATGAGGTAATGAGGATATCTCCATGCTAATCACTCAAAATAGCTTTCAAACTTTCGTCGCCAAAAGTTTAATGAATGTTTCTGCTTTCTGAATTTTGTTTTATGTTCTCTTTTGAATACTTTTTCATCAATTCATCATTCTGCCTTGTGTGTCGTGTTCAGCGCGATTGTTCCAAGTTCGTGTCAGTGTTTGTGTCGTGCCTCTTGCCAAACACATTCACAACTGCTATTGTTGAAAAAATGATTTTTACAGTTTATACTAAACCTATATACTCAAATTCGATGTATATTTTGGGTTTTAATCAATGTTGCCGGGAGGCGCGTGCAAACGTCAAAAGTTCGAAGCGCCAACCGGCCTATCAATGGAGTTTCATGGTTTTTCGGTTTCTATCACACTAGATATGACTACATTGATAATAAGATGTAAGTAGGTCCAAGGTAATTCCCCAATGGATTCTGTGTCTAATATCTATGTATATTTACATAACGGTTATCCTTTGCCAAGGTGTAAGATTTGCCAAAGGCTTATAAAACAGTCATTAGTCCTAGATCTAATATAGTTCATTAAATAGAGATATGTGGATGATTAGTATGTATGTATATGTAGATCAGTTTAATTACTTACACATAATTCATCATTACTCTGTTTGCCAAAGTGTTTGACATTTGACCATCACCAATTCATAGAATCTTTTGGCTTGCTGTGGACTAGAAATCCCTGATCTATATACCTAGATATCTACTATAATATGTATTTACAGAACTGATCCCTGATTTAATATATATATATTTACCTACATAGCTATATGTATAATAAATCTGGGTAATCTCAACAAATTATCTAATAAATAACCGGATCCTGTGCCCTGAAAACCTTGAGATCTGATTTAATATTTGGCCAACTTGTCCTATACCAGGGTCCTATGTCGTGAAAACCTTACTATTATGACTTTTTGGGGGCCCCGCGACCAAGTTGAGCCTGGCTCACCGAATATAGTAAGTAGTATAGGTAGGTACTTGGAACCTATAAAGTATTAGGTACCCTTAAGTACTTGAATAAATAATTGATCTGAATTAGCCAAAGTAGAATAATTCGTGAACAACTATAGGTATAATTACTATTATTGTAATAATATCAGGAGTAATTTTATTTCTGAATTTATATTTTCAAGTCGCTAATCTGTTTATTGGCTTGTTTGGCAATTTAACAACAAGGTAACTTTGTTTTGTTGATCGTGGACTTGGATTACAATTAAATTATTTTAATCGGGCACACTTTCACTACTAGGATTCTCAACAAAATACAGAGTTAGGATTCCTGGTAATTATGAGAAAGTTGTTTTCGGATGGTACATATACATACCTAACTTCATAATCAACCATTTGGGTAATTATGGTTGATTGGAATAAAATTGGTTGTGGTGATTAGTTCGTTTACTTCCAGGGCTTTCAGTAAAAGTGGGCAGGTAGGTAGGTATACTCGTATAGCTAACTAGTTCCTGGCGGAATCCGAGTAGGTATACCTATTTTGGAAATGGCGGAATTGGTACCCAATACCTACCCATTTTAATTCTCAGCCAAAACCGGATTCTGCTGTCATAATAAATGTCAGTTGATGAAATCCTTTGATCTTATTGCTCGTACTTTATACTTGTGGGTTTTCAATCGACAGTGTAGCTGTAGACTGTAGACGTATAACTTTATCCTTTAAGAATGCTCGGAGATTGGTTAGGGCCTATTCTCTGAACATTCTCACACGTTAACAAACACTTCATGAACATAATATTGTAGACCCGGATAAGATTAGAGATTACTATATATTTTCTTCTTTCACTTCACCTTTTCCCAAATGTATTTGGGCTTGGCATTACCTTCTTTATCCTACTCCTCCATAACTTCCCAACGCCTAATCCCTTCTCTCTCAAGTCTCAAGAGGTCTACATCTAGAATCTACAAGGAAAGTTAGTTTACAAGGAACTAAAGGACGGATCTAACTGGTATACTTAGGTAGAGAGTAGGTCAAGGCAAGTGGTACGCTATAACAATGTCTCTCAGCTTTGGTACCATAATGATCATGTCTTGGATGTCAATCAGAAATTCTGATCAGGTAGTCTGACTCCATATTGTTTCTTGCTTATTGTGGAATATTGCAAGCTATATATTGTAATTTGTGATAGGTATTTTGTTTTTTTTTTTTCTTTTCGTCAAATCAATAGTTATATTGAAAACGATAATCAAAATCAATACTAGGTAGATAGTTATCAGTCAAATGTAGGTACCAACGTACCAACTTTTAGATTAGTTGTCTTTTGGAGAACTAAGATTTCTGGTATCCAGCTACCAATAGGTAAAAACAACTCCACTCCTTTAAAAAGGACCTAAAAAATATCCAAGAATGTAAAATTATTTCGTAAAGTTCTAACAAATTTTGCCAAACCTAAAAAAGTAGCATAACAATAGTAGTTACTGCAATAGTTTTGATGGCAATAACAATAGAATAGAGTGGCATAACACCCTACTATTAGATGACATCATAGATAGGTAGTCATGACAGTTACCTAAACAGTTGCTATTACCATAGTTACTGTCTCTGATAATACTGACAGAACTGTTCATGATGTTTAGGTATAATCAAGTTATTGCAATATTTCAACTTCTTCATACTATTGTCCTAAAAGTAAGGCAGGGATCTACAGAATTATGTTAAAGTGTTTGTGAACCTCTGTGGACATGATCGGAGACTATATCTAAGGTAGAAACATACTACTATCACGTGAGCTCACGTCAGGGCTAATTCAGATCAATTATTTATTCAAGTACTTAAGGGTACCTAATACTTTATAGGTTCCAAGTACCTACCTATACTACTTACTATATTCGGTGAGCCAGGCTCAACTTGGTCGCGGGGCCCCCAAAAAGTCATAATAGTAAGGTTTTCACGACATAGGACCCTGGTATAGGACAAGTTGGCCAAATATTAAATCAGATCTCAAGGTTTTCAGGGCACAGGATCCGGTTATTTATTAGATAATTTGTTGAGATTACCCAGATTTATTATACATATAGCTATGTAGGTAAATATATATATATTAAATCAGGGATCAGTTCTGTAAATACATATTATAGTAGATATCTAGGTATATAGATCAGGGATTTCTAGTCCACAGCAAGCCAAAAGATTCTATGAATTGGTGATGGTCAAATGTCCAACACTTTGGCAAACAGAGTAATGATGAATTATGTGTAAGTAATTAAACTGATCTACATACATACGTAAGTAATTATGTGTAAGTAATTAAACTGATCTACAATCATCCACATATCTCTATTTAATGAACTATATTAGATCTAGGACTAATGACTGTTTCATAAGCCTTTGGCAAATCTTACACCTTGGCAAAGGATAGCCGTTATGTAAATATACATAGATATTAGACACAGAATCCTTTGGGGAATTACCTTGGACCTACTTACATCTTATTATCAATGTAGTCATATCTAGTGTGATAGAAACCGAAAAACCATGAAACCCTATCAATCATCCACATATCTCTATTTAATGAGCTATATTAGATCTAGGACTAATGACTGTTTTATAAGCCTTTGGCAAATCTTACACCTTGGCAAAGGATAACCGTTATGTAAATATACATAGATATTAGACACAGAATCCATTGGGGAATTACCTTGGACCTACTTACATCTTATTATCAATGTAGTCATATCTAGTGTGATAGAAACCGAAAAACCATGAAACCCTATTGATAGGCCGGTTGGCGCTTCGAACTCTTGACGTTTGCGCGCGCCTCCCGGCAACATTGATTAAAACCCAAAGCCTATACATCGAGTTCCAGTATTATAGGTTTAGTTAAATAAACTGTAAAAATCACACAGGAAAAAGGCTTTCACGGGGCGGGGACCCAAGTCTGGATCTGGCCTAGAAGTTAATTGCTAGTGGGCAATATTTCTTTATACAAATTCACACGATATAACTTGCAACACCTTAATGTTGGGCTACTGAAGCTCTATGTAGTCTATGTCAATCCGATCTGATTAAATTCTTTTCTGGCGAGAAGGATAAGTGACATAAGTGTGAGAAATTTTATTAGTTTAACACTCAGCTTTCTCTTCTCAAATGCCAAAGCTCCACTGACAGCTGACTAGTCGTCATTCATTGCAATTCCCAAAGCCTATATATACATCGAGTTCCAGTATAGGGTTAGGTAAATAAACTGTAAAAATCACACAGGAAAAAGGCTTTCATGGGGCGGGGACCCAAGTCTGGATCTGGCCTAGAAGTTAATTGCTAGTGGGCAATATTTCTTTATACAAATTCAGACGATATAACTTGCAACACCTTAAAGTTGGGCTACTGAAGCTCCATGTAGTCTATGTCAATCCGATCTGATTAAATTATTTTCTGACGAGAAGGATAAGTGTCAGAAATTTTATTAGTTTAACACTCAGCTTTCTCTTCTCAAATGCCAAAGCTCCACTGACAGCTGACTAGTCGTCATTCATTGCAATTCAGATAATAGATAAAGAGATGATCAAAAGATTATTATTGAGATAAAGATAATAAGATAATGATGTATTAGATAAAAGATACAAAGAAGTAGACAGATATAAACAATAAAGATATAATGTTGTAACAAGTATTCAGATCATAAAGATTTGACGAAATTTGTAATGACTAGGTACAACGTACATTCGAATACCTACACCTGAAATTCTATTAGATTCTATGTAAAATCCTAATACATTACTAGTAGGTACATTAGGTACTTTACTAAATAAACTAATAAAAAAATATTATAACACGAATAAAAAAGTCAAAATATGATAAATATCTTGATGTCTCGTACAGACAAGATCGCTAATTAACAAACACTGGAAACAAACAATTTGCAATTTATTTATGCAATGGTGTTGGTAGTATGACATTGGTGTCGTTCAGATAAAATTAGACCTTTCCGGATATCTATCGACATTGCTGGTGTTAAAACTGATGAAGTATCAATTATTATTGGTGTCATTGAGACTTGAGATATACCTTTCAGCAGGCAACCCCTCTAGTTAGCTTGGGAGGTAGTGCCTCCCTTGTAAGCTTTGGATCTTGGGGTTCTCACCCGTCATGCCCACATTATCATCCTCAAAGTAACTGTTCTTTCCCAGAAAGGCTGGTTTTCGGGTTTTCTCCTATACTCTTCGATTTCTGGACAATAAGACAGAGGACCTTCGTTGTTACATGAACTGAGTATTGCAGAATATTGAGTTACCTACACTGATGTCCAACAAGATACTTGAGGCAATGCCCAACCCAAATTGTCCAAAAACCATCAGAACAAAACTCTCTCAACTCGAAAACCCCAACACTCAAAGACACAAATACCCAAGAGACAACCCTGCTGAATAAACTGAACTCCAAACGTTACCTTTTGCTGCAAAGATGCCACAAAGCTAAAAATGAACAATAATTTATTGTTCAGCAGCCTTTGTGTGACTCAGATTACGAGTAGAGAGAGAGAGAGAGATCTTAGAGGATGTATAATAATATATCTTGGTGGATGTGACAAATTCCTTTCAAGCACACATTGATGATAAATTGATATGTGTATGTAGTGTTTCATTGTTATTTTTCTAAACGTTATACAAGCAGATGGATAGGTTCGTAGGAACTTCTTGTTTTCATAACAAAATTCATCAAAACTATTGCAGTAACAGCTACTATTGTCATGTTACTTTTTTTAGGTTTGGCCAAATTTGTTCGAACTTTACGAAATAATTTTACATTCTTGGATTTTTTAGGCCCTTTTTAAAGGAGTGGAGTTTTTTTTACCTATGGGTAGCTGGATACCAGAAATCTTAGTTCTCCAAAAGACAACTAATCTAAAAGTTGGTACGTTGGTACCTACATTCGACTAATAACTATCTACCTAGTATTGATTTTGATTATCGTTTTCAATATAACTATTGATTTGACGAAAAAAAAAAGCTTAACAAAATACCTATCACAAATTACAATAGCTTGCAATATTCCACAATAAGCAAGAAACAATATGGAGTCAGACTACCTGATCAGAATTTCTGATTGACATCCAAGACATGATCATTATGGTACCAAAGCTGAGAGACATTGTTATAGCGTACCACTTGCCTTGACCTACTCTCTACCTAAGTATACCAGTTAGATCCGTCCTTTCCAGCCCAAGCACCACGTGATTGCTCATATGGTTACCGATCTTGATACCAACCACGCCCTACAGAACTCTTAACTTAATGATTCTACTGGGAACCACTGCATTTGACGTGTTATAGTCACTACGCCAAAACTCTCTGTCCTGCTTTTGGCCATGGATTCCACACCGCTTTCGTCGACACCATCAGTCAAACATCATCGAAGAGTATAGGTCTATAGGTATCATCCGAACCAATGATCTTCAATAGAACCCTGTTGGGTGAAAAATAATTACAGCTTCCATTATTACATCTGACGATACGATTAAGACTTCACCATGTTTGATAATAGACCGGTGAGACTAAATATCAAGGGAGATATCTGAAACCATCATCATACGCACTACATCCGGTTGTGGTTTCAATGAAATAGTCCTTCTGAAGATTGGATTGGTCCTTATTCCTTCCATCAGAGTTTATTTTGAAAAGGGAATGTCTAAGTCGGTCAAATTGATATCATTCGTGATTTGGTTTCGATGTTTATTTTGTTTTTTGAATGGAAGTTTACTCGTATTCCGTCAGGACAATAAAATTGCTAGTTGGATGGTTCTTTTTTTATTTGTTTTTTTTTTTTTCTATAGAACTATTGCTATTCTAGGTCATTGGGCACTGTAGGGTACTATTAGCTGTTGCATCAGCTCATTAAGATGTATTTCTGGACAAAGTACGCTTTGTTAAGCCCTTTTTCTCTGAGAAAAACATTGTTTGTGATTGAGAGTCGAAACCTTTTACCCTTCTGCAATTGAACGAAGGAAATTACTGATGGTTTCTGTCCTCAGAAATAACTTACTTTCCATAGCATAGTCATTTGGTCATTACTTTGAATTCTGCATTCATGTACAGTCGCCGTCCTTTAGTTCCTTGTAAACTAACTTTCCTTGTAGATGTAGACCTCTTGAGACTTGAGAGAGAGAAGAGATTAGGCGTTGGGAAGTTATGGAGGAGTAGGATAAAGAAGGTAATGCCAAGCCCAAATACATTTGGGAAAAGGTGAAGTGAAAGAAGAAAAGATATAGTAATCTCTAATCTTATCCGGGTATACAATATTATGTTCATGAAGTGTTTGTTAACGTGTGAGAATGTTCGTAGAATAGGCCCGAACCAATCTCCGAGCATTCTTAAAGGATAAAGTTATACGTCTACAGTCTACACTGTCGATTGAAAACCCACAAGTATAAAGTACGAGCAATAAGATCAAAGGATTTCATCAACTGACATATTATCACAGCAGAATCCGGTTTTGGCTGAGAATTACAATGGGGAGAAAGACATTGTTTGTGATTGAGAGTCGAAACCTTTTACCCTTCTGCAATCGAACGTAAGGAAAGTACTGATGGTTTCTGTCCTCAGAAATAACTTACTTTCCATAGCATAGTCATTTGGTCATTACTTTGAATTCTGCATTCATGTACAGTCTGCGCTCCCATGATTTGTTCAAAATCTGTTTTGATAAATTCAAAACTCAGAACCTCTAGCAGCTAGCACGAAACTTTGTCTGTCATTGAATTTGAATGGAACATTCGACTTTCTTCACTTAACATGTTCAATGTTTTCAGTTTCATGTTTATTTTTTCAACAATAGCAGTTGTGAATGTGTTTGGCAAGAGGCACGACACAAACACTGACACGAACTGTAGCAAAAGTATCGAATCAAAAATTACGTGAGGTGTGTGTATTACGTTTCTGCAGTTTTCAAGCAAGCATCGAGTATCCCTACTTCCCTAAGAGCCGAAATAATCAAGCTCTTTGATATCTTTGCTGGATATGGAAAGGCACTAGATCATGACATGATGCCTATTCTATCAGACCATCTCCTCATTCCTCAATTCGAAATTCCAAGTTGAAATACCTTTGGATTATGTATGTATTGAAATTACTGCTGAAACAAAAGTTGTCCTTGAAAACATTAAGACATGTAATTCAAATTGAGTACTAGATAGGTATGGAGAAAGTGGATCCGTTGTTAAAACCCTAGAATGTGTCTGGGTATTCTTCAGCACCAAACGACACAAAACAATGCATCCAATGACTCTCTCCTTCTTCTCCCATCCTCTCATTCCTTCTCGATTTATTCTTTATTTCCCTTCTCCCGTTCCTCCTTCTTCTTTTTCCAGTTTCTCATTTTGTGCCAAATTCAACTTGTGTTAGGAACGAGAAATAGAAAGATAAAGAAAGCAAATTAGCGAAAATAGGTGTGAGGAATATTACTTTATTCGGAGAGGAAAAGAAAGAAAATGAAAGAAGGAAAAAAGCTGAATGAGTTGTAGAAAAATCAGGAGAAAAAATAAGAACGGAAATAGGCAAAGGTTAGTGGATATCCGGTAGTTACTCATTTTCTTGGCTTTCTTTTTCCATTAGATAGATCTCTACTGAATAAATCTACGAGTTAAGTATAACGTGGATAAAATATTAGGTACTTATTTAGCCCCAGACGTGCCTAGGACGAGCACAAAATGACTGTAGACCTCACACGGAACTGTAGATCTCACTCAGAGGAAGGACATCTACGAACTACGAAGCACCTATTTGCAATCATGTTAGTGATGATACCAGTGATCATCAAAGTTTGGCAATCTGCCCTACCTGTTTGTTAAATTTCATCAGGACACTGGAAAAACTTAGACATCGTGAACCAACAAAAGCTGTGTCCACACAGTCGACGAACGTCGGAGAGGCAAACTGAATGTAAAACCCTCGAGATCATTTTAAAATCTATACCAGGCTTGTCCAACCCGCGGCCCGCCGCCCGCATGCGGCCCGCGAGCTCATAACGTAACTAAAATTACTTCAGTCATGAAATAAAATACAAGATAATAACAGATACCTTACGCACGTTTAATAAACTTTTTTAATAAAATACCGTATAAAATACAAAAAATTATATCCTATGAAAATAGAAAGTTATCATAAAAATAGGAGAATATACATAATTATTTACCTGTAGGTACGTACATTGAAATTAATATGCTGTAGTGTTCCTATAGCTTTTTTGTATTTAGCCATCATACGGTTTAGGCATTTTTAGCTAGATCTGCTACTAGAACGTCTGAGACCTCTCCTCGACATGTATGTGTGCACGCTATTTCCGGTAGGTACTTGTGTTAAGTAACGTGTTAGGTGGTTGGTAGATGGACAGGAGTGTTAAGGAGCGAGGTCAAAACGACGTTATGAGGTGACTTTGACGTAAATCTTGTCTTTTCTCTCTTTACCGATAGTTGTTCAGTTTTTCAGACAGAAACTCAAGGTAATTTTTTAAAACTCAAGGTAAACTCACTGTAGGTAATTTTTTGAAACTCTACTTATGTATATGTACATATGTAGCTACATAGATAGGTACCCAGTCTCTTTATACTTGTATTCATTTACCTATCTCCCAACATAATGTCTTCAAATAAAGTATTATTATCAATCATAACATGTCTGTAAATACAATACTGTTTCCCATTTATACAAAAGAAAAGTAAAAGAGCTTAAACTGTAATAAAGTCTGATATATATATACGTTATGGTTTCTGTAACTTGAGAAGGCTTTAGCTACAGCGGCTTGTGGCTGATTTGAAGAGTTTTTAGAATCGTGTATTAATGTCAACCTTTTTCTTTGGTTTGTTTCAGGTAAGAGAAAAGTCATGAAAATTCTGATCTCAGATTGACATTGTCAATGTACCTCATATACTTTCTCATATATACAGAGTACCTACCGTGAGTATAAAAATCTTCTGTAGATTTTGAAAAAGACATCCTCCTAAAGGGCAACATTACGTAATACATATTTACGGTACCTATCTTTTTTTGAATGATTTTGTTTCCACTGTGAGTAATATTGAAAAATTCTCCATTAGAGTCATATCTAGGATGAAGATTGAAAGGGGTAGAGAGACTTGCAGTCTAAATGAGGTAATGAGGTATAAGCTCTCTTGAAAATTCCCTAGAACTCTTAAAAGTCTCTTGCGCCGCCTCTTAGACTTGCTTGAATTAAATTACATTTCAAAATAAAAGGTTAGGTACGTTGGGACTAGTTAGGAGGTTCTTTAGAAATCTCACTTTTACTTGAAAGATCATGAAATCCGCCCCATTTGTATCTCTCAATGGATAGGAGACCCAACTATCCCTAAAACTCAAGACCCATACATTACAGTTTTTGTGTCTAGAGGTCCCTCATTTAATAATATCTAGGATGAAGATTGAAAGGGGTAGAGAGACTTGCAGTCTAAATGAGTTAATGAGGTATAAGCTCTCTTGATAATTCCCTAGAACTCTTGAAAGTCTCTTGCGCCGCCTCCTAAGACTCGCTTGAATTGAATTACATTTCAAAATAAAAGGTTACGTTGGGACTAGTTAGGAGGTTCTTTAGAAATCTCACTTTTATTTGAAAGATCATGAAATCCGCCCCCTTTGTATCTGAATGGATAGGAGACCCAACTATCCCTAAAACTCAAGACCCATACATTACAGTTTTTGTGTCTAGAGGTCCCTCATTTAATAAATGAAAGTCTCTTGTGCCGCCTCCTAGACTCACTTGAATTAAATTACATTTCAAAATAAAAGGTTACGTTGGGACTAGTGAGGAGGTTCTTTAGAAATCTCACTTTTACTTGAAAAATCATGAAATCCGCCCCTTTTGTATCTCTGAATGGATAGGAGACCCAACTATCCCTAAAACTCAAGACCCATACATTACAGTTTTTGTGTCTAGAGGTCCCTCATTTAATAAATAATTAGGACGTCTTCTTAACACGCACGCTGCGTTTAGCAAAATCAAATTTTATTGTTTAAGAAAGAACCTCGAAAGATATGTCGACCCCACTTGAGTGGGAAAAGACTAAGTAAAAGAAGAAGAAGAAGAAGAAGAAGAAGAAGAAGAAGAAGAAGAAGAAGAAGGAACCTCCTAAACAAAACAACAAAGGTGCAAAGTGGGCAGCCAGTTTCGTTTATCTATTACCTTCGACCACGAAATCCGATGAAATTCCAGAACTTTTATGTCTATGAGAAGGAATCCCACGTACATGTTTCTGATATTTCCCGATTTACGACAACCTCCATGTACAGGAATGACGTGTTAAAACGCTATATTCGTACACTTGGAATCCCGGGGTCTCTGCATCCACAGGAGCGAATGTGTTAAGGCTAGACACAGTTTGGAATTCAGGGGTAGAAGTGAGAGAGAGAGAGAGAGAGAGAGAGAGAGAGAGAGAGAGAGAGAGAGAGAGAGAGGGTGGACCAGCTAGCGCGTGCTACTGGTTACCAGAGCATAACCAGCGACAATATGGAAGTAATAATACAATACCAGAAGCAGCTGGCACCCTAATACCTGAAGGCACCCTGGAAATCCTTTCAATAGGGATTGGAAACATGGGGGGAACCTTTTGTATGAGGAGCTCTTAGAATTTTTAGCTTAGATAGAATGGCCTTAGACCAGTGGTTCCAAACTTATTATAAAGGTACCTCCGAAAGGATGTAAGGAAATTTCAATTGTGTTAATCATAAATGCTTGTCACAAATTTTGTTCCCCGCTAAATACAATACGTTAAATGACTTGTCCTCGAACCAACAACCTCCTATCTTACTGATGTCTGAGCTTGAATGGCGGAAAAATCTGGAGGCCACGGTCTATCAGACGGTCAGTGGCCGGCATAACATTATTTATTGAGGTCGAAGGATTTCGAACACACCATCTTGTCCCCTTAATTCTAGTTTGGGCTACCGTCAGCCCTAGTTTGTGTACTCAGGACATAGGAAATCGGTATCCCATTAATTTCTAGTATCAAACACCGGTACCCATTAAGTCAATTCAATTTTGTTGCGTACCTATTTACCCCCTATTCAACACTCTGGATTCTACTATAACAATCCCCAATTCTATAGAACCCCTAAGACCTTAGGCCCAGACTTGGTTACTGTATCACTCTACACCCACTTTATGTGACAGGGGTTACAGGGGGGCTGATGCCCAGGTGTACAGTTCTAGCAGGGGGGAGGCATAAGGTACCTATAATCTAATTATCCAGAGAGGGCAGTGACCGCGCGGCACCGGATCTATGGTACTGAGGGATCGAGTCCAGGTGCTGTCATGGTTCTGACCATGGGCTATTGTTGTATTTACTATGCCCGCTGCGCCGTGGTTGCTGTTCTTAAGGATCCCATTACCTTGACTTTTTGTCGAGTTAAACCTGGGTCAGCCAGTCTAGTTAGCTTGGATACAGCACGTCCGTCTTGCAAGCGCTAGGTCGCGGGTTCGATTTGCACCCGGGACGAACGAATGGTGCCAGGACCCTTATCGAAAGTTAGCAAAAAGAAACACGGCGGTTGATCGGGCAGTAACACGATTGATCCAGCAGTAAACACGGTTGATCCAGCAGTAAACACGGTTGATCAAGCAGATTGATGCCACGCAGACGGTCCCGGGTTTGTTGCTTATTATAGACAAAAAATTGTTTTTTTGAAGTATTGAACTACCTCTGTTTCAATTTGACTGAAGTGAGTCATTCCTCTCTGTGATATCTTGGAACTTGGAAGACACAATACTTTCTAGTTGTAGGCATTTCATTTCACCGGCAATTAATATTCTAATTCATGCACATCTATTTTACAAGATCCTGGACTATTAGTATACGTACATACATCAGGGACCAAGCCCTCGTGTCCATTACATCCTTAATATCCTATACTTTACATACTTGATACCTACTTTACATCCTTACGGAAATCAGGCAAATAAAAACTCAACTCATCCTTATATCCAACAAGTTTTACAGTCAAGTTCGTAGCTTTCAGTTAAGGAGGAGGGAGGGGATGTTCAAAGGAGCATGAAATCTGTTCTGGCGTACTTCCTGTAACTTGTTCGGTGTATGTTGGCTCTTGGGGATTCCGCTAACCTAGCATCTCAGTAATTTCGCTAACCTAGCAGCGTTCTTGCCAGCCTATAGTTAGCCTGAAAGGTCGTACGCAAAAGCCAACTTTGAAGCTTATAGTTGTAGGGGCAAACAGCCCTATAGGATGGATTGAGCTTATACGAATCTAGCTTGGAAGGTAGCGCGCTTGCCTTGTAAGCGCTAGGTCATAGGTACGCTTCCCGCCCGGGGCGAATTTTGTACGAAAGAGATGAGGTTTGTTCTCAGAACGGCTATCTTCCTCATATCCTTCTCTCTTATATTACATCTACCAATGTAGGTAACTCAATATTCTGCAATACTCAGTTCATGTAACAACGAAGGTCCTCTGTCTTATTGTCCAGAAATCAAATAGTATAGGAGAAAACCCGAAAACCAGCCTTTCTGGGAAAGAACAGTTACTTTGAGGATGATAATGTGGGCATGACGGGTGGGAACCCCAAGATCCAAAGCTTACAAGGGAGGCACTACCTCCCAAGCTAGCTAGAGGGGTTGCTTGCTGAAAGGTATATCTCAAGTCTTACCCCCGTATGTATGAAATCTAAAGTTAAACTTAAGTTTAACTTAAGACGAACAATGTTGCCAATTTCATGTCATTTCTTGAGATAACTGGCTAGATTTCATGAAATTTGGCAAGATTTTCAACTTAAGTTAAACTTAAGTTTATCTTTAGATTTCATACATACGGGGGTCAATGACACCAATAATAATTGATACTTCATCAGTTTTAACACCAGCAAAGTCGATAGGAACCCGGAAAGGTCTAATTTTATCTGAACGACACCAATGTCATACTACCAACACCATTGCATAAATAAATTGCTCATTATTTGTTTCCAGTGTTTGTTAATTAGCGATCTTGTCTGTGCGAGACATCAAGATATTTATCTCTCGAGGTAGGTGAGGTAGATCTCAGCGACTGTCTACTTGATATAACTAACTTCTCCTTGATATAACTAACTTCTCCTTGATATAACTAACTTCTCCTTGAGATAACTAACTTCTCCTTGATATAACTAATGTCCTCCTTGGGTAACGTAATGAATAAAATGCAAATATTGCCTCCAATACCAACGTCTGCGTCTGCCTACTAACATCTCAGATATAATTAGCTCACCTGGTGCTCTGGAGAGCTCAGACGTAAGTTCATACTACATCTCTGCTTAGAATACTTAGTACTTCTGCTACGACTAAGCTCTCCTAAGGTACCAAGATATTTATAATTACTAAAATCTTAGAACATCATTAGCTGACCTGGTACTCTGGGGCTCAAATGTAAGTCCATACTCCATCTCTGCTTAGAATACTTGGTACGTACTTCTCAAAATGTCATACTACCAACACCATTGCATAAATAAATTGCACATTGTTTGTTTCCAGTGTTTGTTAATTAGCGATCTTGTCTGTACGAGACATCAAGATATTTATCTCTCGAGGTAGGTGAGTTAGATCTCAGCGACTGTCTACTTGATGTAACTAACTTCTCCTTGATATAACTAACTTCTCCTTGATATAACTCATGTCCTCCTTGATATAACTCATGTCCTCCTTGGGTAACGTAATGAATAAAATGCAAATATTGCCTCCAATACCAACGTCTGCGTCTGCCTACTAACATCTCAGATATAATTAGCTCACCTGGTGCTCTGGAGAGCTCAAACGTAAGTTCATACTATATCTCTGCTTAGAATACTTAGTACTTCTGCTACGACTAAGTTCTCCTAAGTAAAGTACCAAGATATTTATAATTACTAAAATCTCAGAACATCATTAGCTGACCTGGTACTCTGGGGCTCAAATGTAAGTCCATACTCCATCTCTGCTTAGAATATGTCCTCCTTGGTAACGTAATGAATAAAATGCAAATATTGCCTCCAATACCAACGTCTGCGTCTGCCTACTAACATCTCAGATATAATTAGCTCACCTGGTGCTCTGGAGAACTCAAACGTAAGTTCATACTACATCTCTGCTTAGAATACTTAGTACTTCTGCTACGACTAAGTTCTCCTAAGGTACCAAGATATTTATATAATTACTAAAATCTCAGAACATCATTAGCTGACCTGGTACTCTGGGGCTCAAATGTAAGTCCATACTCCATCTCTGCTTAGAATAATTACTAAAATTTCAGAACATCATTAGCTGACCTAGTATTCTGGGGCTCAAATGTAAGTTCATACTATATCTCTGCTTAGAATACTTGGTACGTACTTCTCATATGTTCTACTAAGGTACTAAGATCTTTACCAATTAACTACTCTTAGAAGTCCCACACCCTCTCCCTCAACGGTTGCTAGTTCCAGCTACTTGTCTTGGATCTTGGAAGTCTGGGGGACAATTCATCTTCTGGTGACATCTCCTCCCACATCTCTCCTCCTACAGAACCTCATTGTACTGCCCATGCTCAATGCTCATTATACTCTATTCGTTATACTCTTTCTACGTGTGGTTGATTGGAATAAAATTGGTTGTGGTGATTAGTTTGTTTACTTCCAGGGCTTTCAGTAAAAGTGGGCAGGTAGGTAGGTATACTCGTATAGCTAACTATAAGTTCCTGGCGGAATCCGAGTAGGTATACCTATTTTGGAAATGGCGGAATTGGTACCCAATACCTACCCATTTTAATTCTCAGCCAAAACCGGATTCTGCTGTCATAATAAATGTCAGTTGATGAAATCCTTTGATCTTATTGCTCGTACTTTATACTTGTGGGTTTTCAATCGACAGTGTAGCTGTAGACTGTAGACGTATAACTTTATCCTTTAAGAATGCTCGGAGATTGGTTAGGGCCTATTCTCTGAACATTCTCACACGTTAACAAACACTTCATGAACATAATATTGTAGACCCGGATAAGATTAGAGTTTACTATATCATGTCTTCTTTCACTTCACCTTTTCCCAAATGTATTTGGGCTTGGCATTACCTTCTTTATCCTACTCCTCCATAACTTCCCAACGCCTAATCCCTTCTCTCTCAAGTCTCAAGAGGTCTACATCTAGAATCTACAAGGAAAGTTAGTTTACAAGGAACTAAAGGACGGATCTAACTGGTATACTTAGGTAGAGAGTAGGTCAAGGCAAGTGGTACGCTAGTTCCTGGCGGAATCCGAGTAGGTATACCTATTTTGGAAATGGCGGAATTTGTACCTACCTCGGTGGTGTAGTGGTCAAGGCGCTCGCCTGGTAAACAGGAGGGCGTGGGTTCAATCCCAGCCGAGCCCAAGTTTTACCAACTTGGGACCCCGTCTTGTCTGTTCTTAACTGGTTTGGTGGGCGTAGCCTTTAAACCTTATTCCTGTGAACCTCCAAACCCTAACACCTTTAAATCTATTTCTTCAATACTTACCAAATGAACGTTTGTTTTATTTCCATTTTCTTTGCTGTCTTTTGGGTCCCTTACTCGAGAGCATTGTAATCAATCTTTGCCAGCCTTGAAGTTCTTGACCACAATAATAGTAGTAGCCTACTGCTGGAGTAAGGGACTTTTCAGTCCTATGCGAGCAGTACCTATAAATAAGCACTATTATTATTTACCCATTGTAATTCTCAGCCAAAACCGGATTCTGCTGTGATAATATGTCAGTTGATGAAATCCTTTGATCTTATTGCTCGTACTTTATACTTGTAGTTACAAATCCAATAACTTGACCAACTTTGTAAGCACTTACCACTAAACAACATACCAACTGTTACTCTTGGCCCATAAAGTTCATATTGATTTAATCTTCATGATTAATTGCTTCTTCATGTACCACATGTTGAACTACAAAGAGATGGTGTCATGATAAATAGAGAATGGGGTAACGTGAATTTATTACACATGATAACATGGATTAATATTAACACCATTCTGAGTGATATTAGAGGTAAATTAAATCATAAAAATACCAACATTACGTCAAAACCCAAAAATTCATAACCAAATAATGAGAATTCTAAGTAGGTAGGTAGGTAGGCTAACTAGGCTGGCATCCAGAAGTTTGATAGAGGGAACTGTAACAACGGAGGTCTTGTTATCCCGAAGTCGAAGAGAGTCAAGAAAAGGAGGACAGGTCAACTAGGCTGGTTTAACATAAAAGTAGATCACTGTAACATTACCAGGATGTTCCTATTATGGTTATACGGTTTGGTGTGAGTGTTCCTGGTTTTGTCCAAGTGAAGATGTAGGTGATGCACCTTGTGATGTTATGGGCATCAAGCCCATGTGCATGATTTATTAGGTTATATAGGATGGTTCAGTATTCTGAAGGTCCTTGACATACCTACTTCAAGAGAGTCTTGCTCCAATCCTGGAGCTGATTTAGGAAATGTTTCACCCTTTTTGGGTTCGTTTGATTATTCGAGGATAGGTATCTATTGGAAGGAGTAGAGGGTTGGATTAATGAAAGGAAAATGGGAGAATCAATATTTTCGGCACCACTTTGTCAGCAAAGAAAGCATTTCCGCTCTGAAGTTGCTAATATGAATCATGTTTACAATTACATTGATGCTTAAGTACTTATCTAAGTACTGAAAGTATACTTATATGTATCAAGTACTTATTTCAAGTACCTAAGTATCACGACAAAGATAAGGAAGAGCGTGCTTACTTAAGACAGCTAGAGTGTGCTATCTAATATCAGTGATACTAGAGAAGCAGATACCTACTGGGACATCTAACCCAGAGTTGTCATGGTATCAATGAAGTAGATAGCTGTGGACAGGACAAGAGAAGAACATGGTATGTCTGCGATTGTCATGGGTAGATCTTGTCACTAAAGCTAATCGTTCTGCCCTTTGATACTCAAGTATTAGGTTGAAGCTTCTTTGATGAATTTCCTAAAAGGAATTCCAATAGCCATAGAGTGAAGTTGCTAATATGAATCATGTTTACAATTACATTAATCTTAAGTACTTATCTAAGTACTGAAAGTATACTTATATATATCAAGTACTTATTTCAAGTACCTAAGTATCACGACAAAGATAAGGAAGAGCATGCTTACTTAGACAGCTAGAGTGTGCTATCTAATATCAGTGATACTAGAGAAGCAGATACCTACTAGGACATCTAACTCAGAGTTGTCATGGTATCAATGTAGTAGGTAGATAGCTGGACAAGAGAAGAACATGGAATGTCTGCGATTGTAATGGGTAGATCTTGTCACTAGAGCTAATCGTTCTGCCCTTTAATACTCAAGTATTAGGTTGAAGCTTCTTTGATGAATTTCCTAAAAGGAATTCCAATAGCCATAGAGTCACACAAAGAAGTCAGAGCTTACTTTTTAGATACCTACTTGAACATTTTATATACGATATATATATTTTTAAACATTTGGCTATATACTTTACATATAGGTGTACCTATTTCATTTTAGTTAGAAAAAAAAACTTCGATTTTGAGTATTTTGACACATTGTTTGATTCGATATGATTTTCTTCTTTGTTTCAGGTATGTTCCTAGTTTTATTTGGACTAAGTATGCCTACTTGAAATTGATAAAACATTCTAAAGCAAGGTAACATTGATGAAAATTGCCCTAAAGAACAAGGGTTTAGTTTTTTGAATACCTACATTGTGATAAAAGAGCTTTACAATTAAACTCTGTATGTTTGACAACAAAATAATAAATATTCAAAATCAGACAACTCTCAATGAATCGCCTGGGGCGCAATAAATTGGCGCACGTCTCAAATCAAGTCTGTCTGATTCCCTCTCTACCCCAGGTAGGTTGATTCGTATTAATCTTTTGGCTGGGATATATCATTTGATATGTATATTGGAAGAGAAAGGGAGACCTATGGCGAAGTTTAGCAGAAGTACGTTCACTCAGTTACCTTGCTGCAGGCGGAATACTCTCCAGTGATGCACTATCACTACTCACGGCTCGTTATTGAGTCCGGATCATTGAGTACTTGAATGTGCAAATATTTTATTACTAACGGCTGATTCTGGAGTATTTATTGAAATAAGCAAATTACATTCTACTTCTTAGGTTTAACTTACTACCGACTACTTATCTATTATAGTGGTTCAGTAAGATGAAGACAACTTACTCTGAAACAGATCCTCCAAAAGCCGATCTGGCGTCAAACATTAGGATCAGTAATGGCCCTTCATGTGTTAAAGCAAGTGAAATGTGTTGGCCGAATTTCTTCAAACATTGCATTAACCTTTCAGGAGTTGTGAAAAATCGACTGGAAACTTGATTATCTACATATAGTGGTTCAGTAAGATGAAGACAACTTACTCTGAAACAGATCCTCCAAAAGCCGATCTGGCATCAAACATTAGGATCAGTAGGTAATGGTCCTTCATATGTTAAAGCAAGTGAAATGTGTTGGCCGAATTTCTTCAAACATTGCATTAACCTTTCAGGAGTTGTGAAAAATCGACTGGAAACTTGATTATTGAAGATCATTGGTTCGGATGATACCTATAGACCTATACTCTTCGATTATGTTTGACTAATGGTGTCGACGAAAGCGGTGTGAAATCCATGGCCAAAAGCAGGACAGAGAGTTTTGGCGTAGTGACGATAACACGTCAAATGCAGTGGTTCCCAATAGAATCATTAAAGTTAACAGTTCTGTAGGGCGTGATTGGTATCAAGATCGGTAATCATATGAGCAATCACGTGGTGCTCGGGCTGAGTGAGGTTAATAAAGGCGGGTAACTTGAGTTTAGAGAGTTTTGAGATGTGGCTGTGGAGAAGAATTGAGAATATCAAGTGGTCAGACAAGGTGAGAAATGAAGAAGTGTTGAGAAGACATAAGTAAAAACAACTCCACTCCTTTATAAAGGACCTAAAAAATCCAAGAATGTAAAATTATTTCGTAAAGTTCTAACAAACTTGGCCAAACCTAAAAAAAGTAACATGACAATAGTAGTTACTGCAATAGTTTTGATGGCAATAACAATAGAATAGAGTAGCATAACACCCTACTATTAGATGACATCATAATCATGACATCTGACAGTTACCTAAACAGTTGCTATGACCATAGATACTGTCTCTCATAATACTGACAGAACTGTTCATGTTTATTTGTTTATAATGAAATTATTGCAATATTTGGACCTCTTCATAGTGTTGTCCTAACTCCTAAAAGTAAGGCAGGGATCTACAGATTCATGTTAGAATCTACAGAAATATGTTAAAGTGTTTGTGAACCTCTGTGGACATGATCGGAGACTATATAAGTAGAAACATACTACTATCACGTGAGCTCACGTCACGTGATAGTAGTGTAGTTGTCCTGAACGAAATTACCTACAATATTATGGGAAAACTTTGAACTACATCTTTGTGACTCCCCATGACCTCACGTGACGTGATAGTAGTGTGTTCCTACCTTATTTCAATACGTATACAATTTGTATGTATATTAAATCTCTTTCTCTCTCTCTCTCTCAAAGGTCTGATATGTCGGCAGCACATCAGGGACTCCTTTGAAGTTGATAAGTTTCTCATGTTAGACTACCATAATTAATTATATTATCTGATAACAGTCAGATATGTCGGCAGCACATCAGGGACTCCTTTGAAGTTGATAAGTTTCTCATGTTAGACTACCATAATTAATTATATTATCTGATAACAAACAGAAACCATGACAGTCCTCACTATATTATCTTAGTTAACCATTAATTTTAGGGGCATACTACTATCACTAATGAATTAATGATAATTTAACATTTCCCATTGAGATAGAACTGTTCTTATCGCTTATCAGGAGTATCCAGCAGCCTTTGTGTGACTCAGATTACGAGTAGAGAGAGAGAGAGAGCGAGAGAGAGAGAGAGAGAGAGAGAGCGAGAGAGAGAGAGAGAGAGAGAGAGAGAGAGAGAGAGAGAGAGAGAGAGAGATGATGTTTCACTGATAGTGTCGACGAAAGCGGTGTGAAATCCATGGCCAAAAGCAGGACAGAGAGTTTTGGCGTAGCGACGATAACACGTCAAATGCAGTGGTTCACAATAGAATCATTAAAGTTAACAGTTCTGTAGGGCGTGGTCGCGTGGTTGGTATCAAGATCGGTAACCATATGAGCAATCGCGTGGTGCTCGGGCTGAGTGAGGTTAATAAAGGCGGGTAACTTGTCGCCAAGCGGTGGGTAAAACCCTCTTCACTGGAAGACTTAAGCAGAAGTTATACAGTGACATTAAAATGCTCTAATGACTGATCCAATATCCAAAGCAAACGCTGTTTCCAGCACGTTCTCTTCCATTAAACCTCACCAAAGCTTTCCTAGGACCCAGTATACCAGTCCAAATCACGAGTGACGTCACAGCATGTAGGTCAGGTCTACATATATGAGACGATAATATAACTAACCGTTCATTACGACCGAAATTTTTACTTTCACCTCTTCTATTCAATACACTCCTGGGATCTCTATAGTCTCTAACGACCGAAATTTTTACTTTCACCTCGTCTATTCAATACACTCCTGGGATCTCTATAGTCTCTATTGAAAAGAAAAATCACTCTTACTGGTTTGGGTATTGTTATTTAATAGTCCCCCATCATCTGGTTTGTCCATCTGTGTCCATATGGAGTCTTTGTGTTTGTTGCTAAATGTCATCCCACTCAGTATACTGGATGGTTACTGTTCTGCCATATTTTGCCATTTCTGTTGTCTGCCATATGGATGTTATTTTTGGTCGAAGTTTAGGGCTTTATTCATGTAACTGTGAGGCTATTGACAGATTAATGGAGCACCTCTTTACTGTGTATATTATTGTATAACTATGACAAATTTTGTAATTAATTGTTTGAGGAGCTTCTTTTAGGTTTGAATCTTGGGCTGGTTGGGCTCGGATGAATCTTATATGTACACAAAAAATTTCAACAAAGTCGGGTACCAATTCTTGTATGTTTTTTTTTTTTTCGATGTAATTCTAGCAATGCAGATTGATATTGACAATCAGGGGCTTCCTTTGAGGAATAGCATTAAAATTATTGTGAAATTATTATTGTGTATTGTGCAAATTGTTGAAACTGGTTAACAAATTGTTGAAACACCTTGTTTAACGTTATCAAAAGCATAATCATATTATCTGATACAGCTGGTTTCTTATTTAGATCATTAACAAAAATAAGTACACATTCAGTTCCTGTTTGTTCTACAATAGCTTCAATCTCTAGGTAACTGTCCAAAGTTCAATCTAATTAGAGGAATTAGTGTCCAAAATAATGTTCTTATCAGTTGTTTAAATCTAACATTAAGATCATTAGATATCCCATTATATTTTGACTTTTTTATTCGTGTTATAATATTTTTTATTAGTTTATTTATTAATAGTAATGTACCTGTTTGTTGCTAAATGTCATCCCACTCAGTATACTGGATGGTTACTGTTCTGCCATATTTTGTCATTTGTGTTGTCTGCCATAGTTTGCCATACAGGTACATATATTGTCTGCCATATTTTGCCATATGGATGTTATTTTTGGTCGAAGTTTAGGGCTTTATTTATGTAGACTGTGAGGGTATTGACATTTTAATGGAGCACCTCTTTACTGTGTATAATATTGTATAATATATGACAATTTTTGTAATTAATTGTTTGAGGAGCTTCTTTTAGGTTTGAATCTTCGGCTGATTGGGCTCGGATGAATCTTAAATGTACACAAAAGATTTCAACAAAGTCGGGTACCAATTCTGGTATGTTTTTTTTTTTTTTCAATATAATTCTAGCAATGCAGATTGATATTGGCAATTAGGGGCTTCCTTTGAGGAATAGCAGTAAAATTATTGTGAAATTATTATTGTGTATTGTGCAAATTGTTGAAACTGGTTAACAAATTGTTGAAACACCTTGTTTAAAGATGGATAGGTGCGTAGGAACTTCTTGTTTTCATAACAAAATCAAATGAGTTCGTAGGGAAACAAGTGGAAATGTTCCTCTTCTATTCATGTAAGGATGATGTTGATATTGTTTCACAGGTTTCATTTTCATTACTTTCAGTAAAAATAACACACATCCCTGTCTGACAGGTGTTCTGAAGTTGCCATGTCTAAAGTTATACTGATGCTTTTTAGATACCTACTTGAGCATTTTATGTATATACGTATATTTTTAAACACTTGGCTAGATACTTTACATAGGTGTAATTATTTCATTTTAGTTAGAAAAAAAAACTTTGATTTTGACACATTGTTTGATTCGATATGATTTTCTTCTTTGTTTCAGGTATGTTTCTAGTCTTATTTGGACTCACTCGAATAAGTATGCCTACTTGAAATTGATAAAACATTCTAAAGCAAGGTAATATTGATGAAATTCGTCCTAAATAACAAGAGTTTAGTTTGCATACCTACATTGTGATAAAAGAGCTTTACAATTAAACTCTGTATATTTGACAACAAAATAATAAATATTCAAAATAAGGCAACTCTCAATGAATCGCCTGGGGTGCAATAAATTGGCGCACGTCTCAAATCAAGTCTGTCTGATTCCCTCTTCTACCCCAGATAGGTTGATTCGTATTAATCTTTTGG
The DNA here is from genome assembly GCF_000475195.1 of Diaphorina citri. Lineage (NCBI taxonomy): Eukaryota > Metazoa > Arthropoda > Insecta > Hemiptera > Psyllidae > Diaphorina > Diaphorina citri. The sequence continues at coordinate 61,919 of NW_007377462.1, forward strand.
CTGGGATATATCATTTGATATGTATATTGGAAGAGAAAGGGAGACCTATGGCGAAGTTTAGCAGAGAGATAGCAGAAGTACGTTCACTCAGTTACCTTGCTGCAGGCGGAATACTCTCCAGTGATGCACTATCACTACTCACGGCTCGTTATTGAGTCAATCCAAACCTCAAACTTGATCCAAGTAGTCTTCCAATGTAATTAACCATTCCTCATATTAATCATTGTACCCTTTGATTCTTGCTGGCCGAATATAAATAGGTGCCTATTGAGTTTATTTTATCGTAGGATTTCTAGGTACCTACAGTATTATTTAAAAAAATCTGTAGGTACACTTAACTTACCATAAAGTGATTATGTCAGAACCAATCTAGACAGTAATGACATGTTTACTTATATGATGAATTTATTAGTGGAGATGTCAAAATTCCAAGTTAGTGGAGATGTTAAAATTCTAATGGGTACCTGCAGTGAGAATACTTGTCGACTTTATTTGGATTATCCACTGAGAAATCCAATTGTTAATTTTATTGTTACATTGCAGTGCATCTTATGCTCTAAACAAACTTTATCCTAAACTATATTCTCTCCAAACAAACCTCTTTCAAAGATCCATCAACAAAACACAACTCAAAAACTTTTTCCTAACGATGACATTGGAAACTTAATCAGTTCAGCTCAATGTATCGTCAAAGCTGTCATGACCTATCATATAAACATTGCTAACATGATTGACAGCATACCGTTATATCTACCAGCAGTATACTAAGCTAACTCAGTAATGACAGGGCCACACTAGGATGTCCTAGCACGCGTGACCAGGGGGTGGTGTGTAGACCAGGGCCTTGGATTCGTCAGGTCAATGTCTTCTCCAACGGTGTACAACGCTATACATCCGGTGGCTCCGGTGTTCGTGATGCGGTGGATTTGGCAACTCTTCCCCCGGACATGGGTCAAGGCTGCGGAATATCTGCTGATATAATCGGATATGTGGTATTGATATAAGTATTGAAGATAATGTAGCTAATCAGAGTCATTATCTTAACTACTGAGTCAGGTGTTATCTTGGGAATTTCTAGATTTTTCTCTGCTTCGATTGAGGGGGTAAAGAGACTTTTGAGCCTCATCCTAAGCAGTATAAATGAGGTATGAATGTACATATATTCTATTCTACTTCTAGTACTTCAACATAATATTATACCTACTTCTACTCCTATTGGCTATCCGTGAAATTAGAAATGCGATTTCGTTTTTGATTATTTTAATGATCTTCAAACTGAAATTTCAATTCGACCTTGAAATGACTTGAGGCAAAAATAGCTGTTTTGGAGAAAGATAAAAAAATCTTTCTTTTCGCTTGTTTGTTGTTTTTTTTCCGCCTTTTTACTTTCCTTATCCTATAGGAAGGAAAGTAATGTAATCGGGTCAAATTTTCGATGGTCAGATTTTAGTGCCAAAACACGTTTTGAGGTCCCTAGAGCCTAAATCCAAAGTTTCAGCCATTGGTCCGTGTGTGTGTCTCTGTGTCTGTCTGTCTGTAAACAAAATATCTCAAAAACGGTAAGAGCTAGAGAGTTGAAATTTGGTATGTTAGGTATGTAGATGTCAAATGTGACAAGGATGCAACACGAAACTTTTGGTTAAGACCGGTGCAACGGTTGGCGGCATTTTACCGCTTTTTGGCGGTTTTCCGTGTAATTTAACAATATCTCGGGAACGGTATAAGCTAGAGACTTGAAATTTGGTATGTAGTTAACAAATGTGACAAGGATGCAACACAAAATGTTTGGTTGAGATGGTTGCTGCGCTTGGCGGAATTTTGACCGCTTTTGGACAGATTTCGACCGATTTTGGCGGTTTTCAGCTATAGCGAAAAACGGTTAGAGATGTTGTAAAAGTTAGGGTAAAAGAACACTTAAATAAGCATCATTCAATAGGATAAGGAAAGTCGTGTGATGTTCACACCAGATTTTTATTCGAAAAACTGATTATATCAGATGTCATGAATAAAAGTTATTTTTTACAAAAAAAAAAAAAAAAAAAAAAAAAAAAAAAAAAATGCTCGATGTTTTCCCACTTTGCTTGTAATATGATTATTTATTGGATTAAAACAAAAAGGAACCAGAAGAAGAAAATACCTATTTGGTGAAGCCAGTACCTCTGCCAACTCAGTAGAATATGAAACAATCATTATTGAAGATGAGAAGTAAAAGTAGGTGCCTAATTCAGACATTCAGCATCTGGGGACTGGACCATTCAGAACAGACAGAAACTCTCTTGGCCTCTTGGCTCATAGATCTCTAGTTGGAACTTTGAAAAATGAGCACATAGATAAAATTTCATTATGAAACAATGAAAGAATCACCTAAAAAAGTAAACATTACAATTTCTGACAGCAAATATCGTAAAAACATTGGAAATGAAAGCAAACACCCTCAACAGCAATGAAACAACAAGCTTTCCATGTTGACACTTTCCTACCCCGAGGCAATTCGACACAAATGAAAGAAAACCAACAGTTAATGCGAACAGACAGAAGAACAGTGGTAAAAAAGAAGAATAGGGGACAGATGAATAAGAGAAACAATGAGACACAAAACAAAGAGGAGAAATAAAAAGAAGAAGAAATGGAAGAAAAAGAAATATTTACATTTATATTATCTGGAAGTTTTTTCTGTACACTCTCTCCCATCTGAGCAAGAATGAATGTGAGGAAAAAGAAGAAGAAATAAAGGGAGAAGACAAAGCAGAAGAAATAGAGCAAGAAGATGAAGAAGAAGAAGAAAAAGAAGAACGAAGAAGGAAGCTCATCTCCGGAAGTTTGTAATATCTTTTCAGACAACATTCCATTCCATTCTTCTTCCATAGTGAGGTTTGTTTCTAATGTACAAGAACAATACCCCTTTATCTTCATTCTTTACATCAATATTATCATTATCATCATCTGTATTTATATTTTCGTCATTATTATAACCATCTGCATTTGTATCATCATTATTATTATTTCATAGTTTTGTTGTTTTTATTCTTACTATGATGGAATGGTTCTCTTGTTGAGTTTGCTGTTATTAGTGTTATTGTTTCATACTCCATATTGTTGTTGTTTTCACCATTACGGAATAGTTTTACTTTGAGGTTATTATTATTGTTATGATTGAAAACTCTTATCTTCTTCAATATTATCAAAGTCATCATCATCATCATCATCATCTTTTAGTGTACTGTGGATTTTGTTAGTAGTACTTGTAGTTTTTACCGTGATGTGATACTTCTCGAGATCATTATTATCAACATTATCTAGGAGTAAGTCTATATTGTTATCTTTATCATGATGGAATATCGGAACAAAATTCTTCATTCATGTTATTATCATCAGCACGACCTTGTGAGGTTTTCAAGTACAGCACTCTGATCTTTCTCTATGATGAGAACCAAATTTCTTGCTTCATTGTTATTTTGAGCTAGAGGAATTTGTACGTGGGTTGACTGGAAGTTGTATAGTGTCAGGGAATATTATGGTTATACGGTTTGGTGTGAGTGTTCCTGGTTTTGTCCAAGTGATGATGTAGATGATTCACCTTGCGATGTTATGGGTAGGCTCATGTGCATGATTTATTAGGTTTATAGGATGGTTCAGTATTCAGAAGGTCCTCGACAAACTTCGAGGGAGTCTTGCTCAAATCCTGGAGCTGATTTAGGAAATGTTTCACCCTTTTTGGGTTTGTTTGATTATTCGAAGATAGGTATCTATTGGGAGGTGTAGAGGGTTGGATTAATGAAAGGCAAATGGGAGAATCAATATTTTCGGCACCACTTTGTCAGCAAAGAAAGCATTTCCGCTCTTGGAGTATGGTTATATGGTTTGGTGTGAGTGTTCCTGGTTTTGTCCAAGTGATGATGTAGGTGATGCACCTTGTGATGTTATGGGCATCAAGCCCATGTGCATGATTTATTAGGTTTATAGGATGTTTCAGTATTCTGAAGGTCCTCGACAAACTTCAAGGGAGTCTTCTTCGAATCCTGGAGCTGATTTAGGAAATGTTTCACCCTTTTTGGGTTCGTTTGATTATTCGAGGATAGGTATCTATTGGGAGGAGTAGAGGGTTGGATTAATGAAAGGCAAATGGGAGAATCAATATTTTCGGCACCACTTTGTCAGCAAAGAAAGCATTTCCGCTCTTGGATCCATAGAATAAAATATTCTTAAACCAATCCCAGGAATACAACCTCCAAGATGGTTGGGTAATTTTTAAACCACGGTGTAGCGTAGGTAGGCTATATTATATATCAATGGGTATGTTGTATTAAATCACCCAGTAGATCAAAGTTATGTATGGTTTTAGAGATAATCCAATAGGTCTTTGTACTTTATGATCTCCGTAGGAAAGTTTTTCAAGTTCAACTCATCACTATGTGTTATCATCATCAACATCATGTTGATAGTTAATATCATCAATTCATCAACAACTTGTAGAATATTATCAAAGGCTGATTGTAGAAGTATCATCATCAACAACATCGACCATAGGCACAAAATGATAGTTCATGCTAACATCACTTCCTACATATATACAATATACATGAGCTTTATTATATTATCATACAGATAAAAATTACGTGTACAATAAGCATTACCTATATTGCAGCTGCATAAAGAGATACCTATACCTAGGCTTGCCAAACGTCCCGAATTGGCCGGGACAGTCCCGAATTTCAGGGGGTGTCCCGGCGTCCCGTTCAGTTTTTCATTTTGGGGCGTTTTGTCCCGAATTTCCGTTTTTGTCCCAGAAAAAATTCGGGACGCGTTTTTTAACTTTAAAATTAGGTACCTCTATAAATCAGAATTTGTTCCTAACTTGTTTAAATTTGTCATGCTTTCATCAGTTTGCTCTTCCACTTTGCTAAACCTTTAGAAACGAGAAAATGTTGTATTAAACCGCCTTAAACGAAAAAAATGAGCTGGTCCCTTGGATTCTCGTTATCACCTATCGTACCTATGTACATATCGTACCTACCTATGTGATTTCGCGATTATGTTCGCGGATTTCGCGATTTCCTATCAAGAGTATCTATGTAATATCTTGTACTTTGAGTATACCTATCTATGTAATATGTATCTTGTACTTTCAGTATAACTATGAAAGTGATGTATCTTATATCTTGTAAGCTCATGTTATATCTCATGTTGTTAGGTACAATCCATGTTATTGTTGACACTTCCTGGTATTCCGCTGATCTGGTTGTTCATCTGAAGATTTATTAGGTCCGCGTCATGGCAGAGCAAAAGAAGAAGATTAGGTTCGTGTCATCTCTGGATTTGCTCTGATTCTTGTTTCAGATTTGACTGACTTATTTCATTTCACTGACAAATGAAATCGGACGATCTGTCTAACCTCGACTCTGTATACAGTTTTCAATGCCACTACTACCAATAGCGTAGTGTATTAAAAGGATTTGTGACAAGCATTTGCACAGTTAAAATTCCTAATTTTCCGCTACTTAGATTCGAACTGCAGTCCATTATTCGTAGATTTGTAGAAGCTTAACCCATTCTTTAGGGCTGTCTAGATTGAGCTTTTGTGTATGGGGTTGATCTTTGCCAAGGTGTAAGATTTGCCAAAGGGGTTGAGCTGGCAGTCCTCATAGTTTTGTTGTTTTTATTCTTACTATGATGGAATGGTTCTCTTGTTGAGTTTGCTGTTATTAGTGTTATTGTTTCATACTCCATATTGTTGTTGTTTTCACCATTACGGAATAGTTTTACTTTGAGGTTATTATTATTGTTATGATTGAAAACTCTTATCTTCTTCAATATCATCCCTATCCAAAAATGTCGGCCTATAAAAGTGGTGAGATCAGAAAATTAAGGCCAAGTCTGCATTCCCAATTTTTCGTGTTTGTTTCATATTCCATATAGGTAGTTGTTGTTTTCACCATTACGGAATAGTTTTACTTTGAGGTTATTATTATTGTTATGATTGAAAACTCTTATCTTCTTCAATATCATCGGATCCACCATCAAAGTCGTCATCATCATCTTTTAGTGTACTGTGGATTTTGTTAGTAGTACTTGTAGTTTTTACCGTGATGTGATACTTCTCGAGATCATTATTATAGTCTTTATCATCTTTTAGTGTACTGTGGATTTTGTTAATAGTACTTGTAGTTTTTACCGTGATGTGATACTTCTCGAGATCATTATTATCAACATTATCTAGGAGTAAGTCTATATTGTTATCTTTATCATGATGGAATATCGGAACAAAATTCTTCATTCATGTTATTATCATCAGCATAACCTTGTGAGGTTTTCAAGTACAGCACTCTGATCTTTCTCTATGATGAGAACCAAATTTCTTGCTTCATTGTTATGTTGAGCTAGAGGAATTTGTACGTGGGTTGAGTGTAAGTTGTATAGTGTCAGGGAATAGTATGGTTATATGGTTTGGTGTGAGTGTTCCTGGTTTTGTCCAAGTGATGATGTAGGTGATATTGCACCTTGTGATGTTATGGGCATCAAGCCCATGTGCATGATTTATTAGGTTATATAGGATGGTTCAGTATTCAGAAGGTCCTCGACAAACTTCGAGGGAGTCTTGCTCAAATCCTGGAGCTGATTTAGGAAATGTTTCACCCTTTTTGGGTTCGTTTGATTATTCGAAGATAGGTATCTATTGGGAGGAGTAGAGGGTTGGATTAATGAAAGGAAAATGGGAGAATCAATATTTTCGGCACCACTTTGTCAGCAAAGAAAGCATTTCCGCTCTTAAAGCAAATTTTACCAAATTGAACAAACCTAAGTTGAGACGGTTGGTACGTATTCGGGCGCATTCTACCCAGAACTTCTGGATTTTCTGCTCTGAATATGCAACTTTTGGTTACACTTTTAGAGTCATGACGTGAAATATTATCCCCCTGTACAAATCCCGTGGAGTCCACACATTTTTATAACACTAAAAGGGAGGGCGAAAAAACCCTGAAAATAGCTAATGGAGGGAAAAAAAACTTCTAAAATTTTGAAACCCCATGAAAGCAACAACATTTGAAAAGTTAAATTATTATTTCATAGTTTTGTTGTTTTTATTCTTACTATGATGGAATGGTTCTCTTGTTGAGTTTGCTGTTATTAGTGTTATTGTTAATCCCAGGAATACAACCTCCAAGATGGTTGGGTAAGTTTTAAACCACGGTGTAGCGTAGATAGGCTTGATATCAATATCAATGGCTATGTTGTATTAAATCACCCAGTAGATCAATGTTATGTATGGTTTTAGAGATAATCCAATAGGTCTTTGTACCTTATGATCTCCGTAGGAAAGTTTTTCAAGTTCAACTCATCACTATGTGTTATTATCATCAACATCATGTTGATAGTTAATATCATCAATTCATCAACAACTTGTAGAATATTATCAGGTGCTGATTGTAGAAGTATCATCATCAACAACATCTACCGTAGGCACAAAATGATTATGATGTACAAAATGATAGTTCATGCTAACATCACTTCCTATATACATGAGCTTTATTATACTATCATACAGATAAAAATTACGTGTACAATAAGCATTACCTATATTGCAGCTGCATAAAGAGATACCTATAACCTACAATCTTACAAAAACACGTACATTTTGTATAATGTACCTACCTACATACATAATGTGATGGAAACTGATGTACCACCTCGAATCGCCTAGTGAAACAGATAGATAGCAAAGATGTACATAGTTGAGGATTCTCATGTAAAAAATAATTCAACCTAACATAAATAAAACGAAGCGGTCAAAAATCACATTCACAAATCTGTTTTCGATTTTAAAATCCGTCGTGTACTTGCCAAGATATTTGTGTTTGAACTCGCGCTTTTCGAGGGGTTTTTTTTTTTACCGCGCGGTGAGTGCTAATATTTTGACAACACTGCACGTGACGTCATTCCATAGTTGAAAAAAACAACAAAGAAACACTTGCTTGCATTTTCCATTTTGCGTGAATGTTCGTCACGTGACCAAATATCGTTATCTGATAAATAAAAGTCGATACCAATCTCAGTGGTGTAGTGGTTAGCTTGGCGGACTTCTGATCAGGAGGCTGGTGGTTCGAGTCTAAGTTGTAGTGCCATTTATTAATTGGAGAATGCCATTTGTGACAAACGTTCATGTTCAATACAAAATTCTTTAATATTTGGCACAACCATCAGTAATAAATAGAATCATGATCTGTAGGTACTATAAGGCACCACAGTTCAAGTATTTTACAAATTGTAAGTAAGTACTTTACATACATTGCAAGTACCAAGTATTGTGGGTACTTAAATCATCATAAGAGCTTAAATCATACGTATAAGAACAGGTACTTGAATCAGTTGTAACTTAAATCATACTGTAGAGAAATTGCACTGAGTACCTACTGAGGCTCTACTGAGTGTATTCAAGTGAAGAGAAAGTGTGACCAGATCAAATGGCATGGGCAGTCACCTGTGGTCACCCACGCAATTAATCACCACGCTCAACATAGGTGACTTCTTCTATGGAAGCAAATCTTCTACGAATTACCTACCTATGTGGAGAGGATTTCAACTTCTTTCAACTTTTAACCTCTAGGTAGGTATGTACATCAAAATTAATGGCAAGTCTTTCAACCTCAAAAGTAATTCTTCTGGCTTCAGGATTTTTTTTTTTTTTTTTATTTACCAACATAGGTAAATATATTAAAAAAAGAAGATTGATGAAGTAATATTAAAAAAGTCCTCTAATATACTTTCCACTGGTGGGATTCGAATCGCAAATCCTCCGGTTACGAAGCTAATGCTTTGGTCAAACTAAAGCAAATTTTACCAAATTGAACAAACCTAAGTTGAGACGGTTGGTACGTATTCGGGCGCATTTTACCCAGAACTTCTGGATTTTCTGCTCTGAATATGCAACTTTTGGTTACACTTTTAGAGTCATGACGTGAAATATTATCCCCCTGTACAAATCCCGTGGAGTCCACACATTTTTATAACACTAAAAGGGAGGGCGAAAAAACCCTGAAAATAGCTAATGGAGGGAAAAAAAACTTCTAAAATTTTGAAACCCCATGAAAGCAACAACATTTGAAAAGTTAATTTCAATTAGAATGCATGATGTTTTATGGGGGAAATTTTACATGGAAAGAATAGAAGGCAGAGAGAGGGAGGGGGGGGGTTGGTCCTATTTTTCTCCCCATAGGGTTGTGTGTGTGGGAGGGGAGAAGGAGGGGAGGGAGAGAAAGAGAAGGGGAGAAGGAGGGGAGGGGAGGGAGGGAGAAGGAGGGTCGAGATTTCGTCGCATATGGGTTGGAAGTTGGAAAGGGATGGAGGATATTCCTAGGGGTTTGAAAACTTTGGATTTTTTTCCACAGTAGCCACTCCTTTCCTCCTTGTGTACTTTACTTTTACCTTCTAATACTTTGACATATTTAGTAAAACCAGTGCGGTGTATCTATCGAATTTCCTTTCAAACTGGGCTTGCGTATAAATCCACCTTGAAACCTTTCTTCCCCCCCCCCTCTCAGAATCTCAGAAATCTCAGATAAGGAGTAGGTAGGTAAGGTTCTTGTTGGTTTTAAATACTAAGAGGAAGAAATATTGTGAACTTTGGTTTGAGGGATAGTTTAGGCCACCACTATTGTACAGGGGAAGGAACATGGTTTGGGCACCACTATTGTACAGGGGAAGGAACATGATAGTTTAGGCCACCACTATTCACTATTGTACAGGGGAAGGGACATGGTTTGGGTACCACTAGGAGTTATGGGGAGGGCAGAGTCTGTGACTATGGAAAATAGGTTAAACCCCTCAGGGGTACATATAACATGTATGCCACCCTTCCTTCCCCTAACTCCCATTTTACTCTCTCTCTCTCTCTCTCTCTCTCTCTCTCTCTCTCTCTCTCTCTCTCTCTCACATGTATGCCACCCTTCCTTCCCTAACCTTCCCCGAACTCCCATTTTACTCTCTCTCCTCTCTCTATCTCTCTCTTGCTCTTTCCGTCTCCCTCTCTCTCTACTTCCCTCTCCTTCCTCTCTTCCTTTTTAATTATCTATCTCTTTTCTATTCTTATTCTCTATTTCTTTTTCTAACATTCTTCTGAATCTTCACGCACCTCTAACCCTTCTCAAAGATTAGGTACTCCTATCAAGAGTATCTATATGTATCTTGTACTTTGAGTATACCTATCTATGTAATATGTATCTTGTACTTTCAGTATAACTATGAATCTGATGTATCTTATATGTCATGTTATTGTTGACACTTCCTGGTATTCCGCTGATCTGGTTGTTCATCTGAAGATTTATTAGGTCCGCGTCATGGCAGAGCAAAAGAAGAAGATTAGGTTCGTGTCATCTCTGGATTTGCTCTGATTCTTGTTTTAGATTTGACTAACTCAACTCATTTCACTGACAAATGAAATCGGACCATCTGTCTAACCTCAACTCTGTATACAATTTTCAATGCCACTAATACCAATAGCGTAGTGTATTAAAAGGATTTGTGACAAGCATTTGCACAGTTAAAATTCCTAATTTTCCACTACTGACTACTTAGATTCGAACTGCAATCCATTATTCGTAGATTTGTAGAAGCTTAACCCATCCTTTAGGGCTGTCTAGATTGAGCTTTTGTGTATGGGGTTGAGCTTTGCCAAGGTGTAAGATTTGCCAAAGGGGTTGAGCTGGCAGTCCATTATATTATGTAGTTACAAATCCAATAACTTGACCAACATTGTTAGCACTTACCACTAAACAACATACCAACTGTTACTCTTGGTCCATAAAATTCATATTGATTTAATCTTCATGATTAATTGCTTCTTCATGTACCACATGTTGAACTACATAGAGATGGTGTCATGATAAATAGTGAATGGGGTAACGTGAATTTATTACACATGATAACATGGATTAATATTAACACCATTCTGAGTGATGTTAGAGGTAAATTAAATCATAAAAATACCAACATTACGTCAAAACCAAAAAGTCATAACCAAATAATAAGAATTCTAAGTAGGTAGGTAGGTAGGCTAACTAGGCTGGCATCCAGAAGTTTGATAGAGGGAACTGTAACAACGGAGGTCTTGTTATTAACAAAATTCTTCATTCATGTTATTATCAGCAGCATGACCTTGTGAGGTTTTCAAGTACAGCACTCTGATCTTTCTCTATGATGAGAACCAAATTTCTTGCTTCATTGTTATGTTGAGCTAGAGGAATTTGTACGTGGGTTGAGTGTAAGTTGTATAGTGTCAGGGAATAGTATGGTTATATGGTTTGGTGTGAGTGTTCCTGGTTTTGTCCAAGTGATGATGTAGGTGATATTGCACCTTGTGATGTTATGGGCATCAAGCCCATGTGCATGATTTATTAGGTTATATAGGATGGTTCAGTATTCTGAAGGTCCTTGACATACCTACTTCAAGAGAGTCTTGCTCCAATCCTGGAGCTGATTTAGGAAATGTTTCACCCTTTTTGGGTTCGTTTGATTATTCGAGGATAGGTATCTATTGGAAGGAGTAGAGGGTTGGATTAATGAAAGGAAAATGGGAGAATCAATATTTTCGGCACCACTTTGTCAGCAAAGAAAGCATTTCCGCTCTTGGATCCATAGAATAAAATATTCTTAAACCAATCCCAGGAATACAACCTCCAAGATGGTTGGGTAAGAAGCAGATACCTACTGGGACATCTAACCCAGAGTTGTCATGGTATCAATGAAGTAGATAGCTGTGGACAGGACAAGAGAAGAACATGGTATGTCTGCGATTGTCATGGGTAGATCTTGTCACTAAAGCTAATCGTTCTGCCCTTTGATACTCAAGTATTAGGTTGAAGCTTCTTTGATGAATTTCCTAAAAGGAATTCCAATAGCCATAGAGTCACACAAAGAAGTCAGAGCTTCCTTTAATTATTTATCAATTCATACCTATATCATCATTATTTAACTCAAAGGAATCATAACAACTTAAGCCATGACCCCTGAACAAATCCGTTTCTTGTTGATTACTACCAATTATCTATCTACCTATCATCTAATAAATTATGACTATGTCTATATCTATATAATATTAGCTATGTACTTATGCAGTTAAGATTCACCGGAAATTTCAATCCAAACCTCAAACTTGATCCAAGTAGGTACTTCCAATGTAATTAACCATCCTCATATTAATCATTGTACCCTTTGATTCTTGCTGGCCGAATATAAATAGGTGCCTATTGAGTTTATTTTATTGTAGGCTTTGTAGGTGCTGTATAATGTAAAAAGATACACTTAACTTATCATAAATTGGGTATGTCGGATCGGAACCAATCTAGGCAGTACTGACTAGTTTACTTATGATAAATTTGTTAGTGGAGATGTCAAAATTCCAAGTTAGTGGAGATGTTAAAATTCTAATGGGTACATGCAGTGAGAATACTTGTCGACTTTATTTGGATTATCCACTGAGAAATCCAATTGTTACATTGTAGTGCATCTTATGATCTAAAATTCTAAACAAACTTTATCGTAAACTATTCTCTCCAACAAACCTCTTTCAAAGATCCATCAACGAAACACAACTCAAAAACTTTTTCCTAACGATGACGTTGGAAACTTAATCAGTTCAGCTCAATGTATCGTCAAAGCTGTCATGACCTATCATATAAACATTGCTAACATAATTGACAGCATACCGTTATATCTACCAGCAGTACTGAGCTAACTCAGTAATGACAGGGCCACACTAGGATGTCCTAGCACGCGTGACCAGGGGGTGGTGTGTAGACCAGGGCCTTGGATTCGTCTCTCTCTCTCTCTCTCTCTCTCTCTCCCTTTATCTCTCTTCATGGAGAAATTTCAACGATTTCATGATACAAACGGCGCTACCAACACAAATGTGGAAAATCATAAATTTCGCAACAAATGGGGAGAAAATGGCGAAACAATGTTTCTCCTCTTTGGAACTTTTTAAGAGGTTTGACAGGGGGAACTGTAACTGCTATGGTCTTATCGTCCCGAAATCGAAAAGAGAAGGAAGACAGGATAGGAGAAAGCCAGCCGTTCCAAGAACGAACATTATCCCATCAGGATAAAATCCGCCCCGGGCAGGAATCGAACCCGCGGCCTAGCGCTTACAAGGCAGGCGCGCCACCAACCAAGCTAACTAGGCTGGCGCGATTACAAAATCTCCCACTGAAGAAATCTCCCTCAAAATGAGCTCTAACAAAATTGTACCAACTAAGCTGACTAGGCTGGCTATTAATTATCTTGATTTCAACCCTACTGTTTACCATCTTCCTCCGGACAAAGGTATTTTATTACTAACGGCTGATTCTGGAGTATTTATTGAAATAAGCAAATTACATTCTACTTCTTAGGTTTAACTTACTACAGACTACCTATTGATAGTGGTTCAGTAAGATGAAGACAACTTACTCTGAAACAGATCCTCCAAAAGCCGATCTGGCATCAAACTATAGGATCAGTAATGGTCCTTCATATGTTAAAGCAAGTGAAATGTGTTGGCCGAATTTCTTCAAACATTGCATTAACCTTTCAGAAGTTGTGAAAAATGGACTGGAAACTTGAAACTTATTACATACATCATTGATTTAGAATCAACGAGGGACAGGACTTATACAATCACCAAAAACATTCAATGTCCTCAAATAGGGGTTCCCAAGGACCTAATGGGAATATGTATCCATGATATCGCAGGAAGGAAACTTGAAACTTACATACATCGTTGATTTAGAATCAACGAGGGACAGTACTTATACAATCACCAAAAACATTCAATGTCCTCAAATAGGGGTTCCCAAGGACCTAATGGGAATATGTATCCATGATATCGCAGGAATTGACAAACGCCCCCAACCAGTCTCGCGCAGACTGAAAGGCTCAAAGGTGAAAGGTCCTAATCCAACGTGCTAATCGACAGAAGTGAACCCATTGGCAAAAAGAGTTCTTATTGGGCCTCCAAAAGCCGATCTGGCATAAAACATCAGGATCAATAATGTCCTTCATGTGTTAAATCATATGAAATGTTTAAGTATCCAAGGACCGGATGGGAATATGTATACATGATATCGCAGGAATTGACAAACGCCCCCCAACCAGTCTCGCGCAGACTGAAAGGCTCAAAGGTGAAAGGTCCTAATCCAACGTGCTAATCGACAGAAGTGAACCCATTGGCATTTATAACACTATGACGTGCACTAACAGCTTGCACCGTGACTTGCAGCAAGATCGGCTTGCACCATAACTTAATATGTATACATGATATCGCAGGAATTGACAAACGCCCCCTTACCAGTCTCGCGCAGACTGAAAGGCCCAAAGGTGAAAGGTCCTAATCCAACGTGCTAATCGACAAAAGTGAACCCATTGGCATTTATAACACTATGACGTGCACTAACAGCTTGCACCGTGACTTGCAGCAAGATCGGCTTGCACCATAACTTGTAGCAGGATTATAGAAATCGGACTGGATTTGAAGCCAAGATAGTGAGCTCTCTGTTCTACTGGTACCTTGACAACCTTGCCTTGCCTCGCCTTGATAAAAACAAAATCACCAATAAAACAATCTCAATTAGATAAATTTGCTTTATTTAGAGTTTTAGACTGCCAGACCAGGACTGAAAAGTCCCTTGACAGCACTCTTTTTTGGAGGCACACTAGGCACCTATTTCTAAATTTATCTAGTTTTTTTTTTCTAAAAGAGATATTTTTTCAAACAATAATAAGGTTGATGTCCTTTTTCTTTTCCCAGTATAAAGAACAGATCTGCCTTGTAAGCGCTAGACGGCGGGTTCGATTCCCGCCCGGGGCGGATTTTTCCTATCCTGTCTTCCTTCTCTCTTCGATTTCGGGACGATAAGACCATAGCAGTTACAGTTCCCTCTGTCAAACCTCTTTTTTTACTGTACAATTATGTACGTATTGTACGTATAGGATCACGATAAATCTACATTGCTGTTATACTCGGTACTTGTTACATACTTGGGTAAAAAAAAGAACAAATTCATTGGACTATTAGATTCCTATAAGCTTAACTCAACTTTTAGGGCTGTTTGCCCCTAATACACCTAAACCTCAGAGTGTGCTTTTTGTGTATGACTGTACAATTATGTACGTATTGTACATAGAGGTATAGGATCACGATAAATCTACATTGCTGTTATACTCGGTACTTGTTACATACTTGGGTATTTTTTCACCACTATAAATTAGGATTAGGAAATGAAAGCAAACACCCTCAACAGCAATGAAACAACAAGCTTTCCATGTTGACACTTTCCTACCCCGAGGCAATTCGACACAAATGAAAGAAAACCAACAGTTAATGCGAACAGACAGAAGAACAGTGGTGAAAAAAGAAGAATAGGGGACAGATGAATAAGAGAAACAATGAGACACAAAACAAAGAGGAGAAATAAAAAGAAGAAGAAATGGAAGAAAGAAAAATATTTACATTTATATTATCTGGAAGTTTTTTCTGTACACTCTCTCCCATCTGAGCAAGAATGAATGTGAGGAAAAAGAAGAAGAAATAAAGGGAGAAGACAAAGCAGAAGAAATAGAGCAAGAAGATGAAGAAGAAGAAGAAAAAGAAGAACGAAGAAGGAAGCTCATCTCCGGAAGTTTGTAATATCTTTTCAGACAACATTCCATTCCATTCTTCTTCCATAGTGAGGTTTGTTTCTAATGTACAAGAACAATACCCCTTTATCTTCATTCTTTACATCAATATTATCATTATCATCATCTGTATTTATATTTTCGTCATTATTATAACCATCTGCATTTGTATCATCATTATTATTATTTCATAGTTTTAACTCAAACGTATGCGCACAAACACATTAATGCGTTGCCTGTGAGGGAGCTTTGCTCGGGACATTTGATGTGACGTCATCGCCCTATGGGAGCGTGTGCCGTGATATCAAAGCTCACGATTTAGCGGTATTTTTTAAATCGATTTATCTCGGGATCTAGAAGTCGTAGAAGAAAAAGATAAATTCCGTTGGTCCTCATTTTTCCTGATCTATGAATGGAGAAAGTAAGGATTTTAGTATCCTCAAAGGGCGAGCTCAAAATGTCATCAGTAGATTTATTTGGGGAAGATCTAGAAGTCGTAGAAGAAAAAGATAAATTCCGTTGGTCCTCATTTTTCCTGCTCTATGACTTTGAAACATCACCCAAGTAAGCGCAACTGATCTATTGTCTTATGCGTGAATAAACCTGGAAAAACTGCGAGTTCAGGTGGGGTGACAAAGCTTTTGCCCTTTTGCAATAAGGGCAGCCGTTGTTCAGGGCTAGTCTGAGTAACGGTTATCTGATAAATAAAAGTCGAATTTTTTTTTCTCTACCAATCTCAGTGGTGTAGTGGTTAGCTTGCCGGACTTCTGATCAGGAGGTTGGTGGTTCGAGTCTAAGTTGTAGTGCCATTTATTAATTGGAGAATGCCATTTGTGACAAACGTTCATGTTCAATACAAAATTCTTCAATATTTGGCACAACCATCAGTAATAAATAGAATCATGATCTGTAGGTACTAGGTACCACAGTTCAAGTAGGTATTTTACAACTTGTAAGTAATTACTTTACATACATTGCAAGTACCAAGTATTGTGGGTACTTAAATCATCATAAGAGCTTAAATCATACGTATAGGAACAGGTACTTGAATTAGTTGTACCTTAAATCATACTGTGGAGAAATTGCACTAAGTACCTACTGAGGCTCTACTGAGTGTATTCAAGTGAAGAGAAAGTGTGACCAGATCAAATGGCATGGGCAGTCACCTGTGGTCAGTGGTCACCCACGCAATTAATCACCACGCTCAATATGGGTGACTTCTTCTATGGAAGCAAATCTTCTACGAATTACCTACCTATGTGGAGAGGATTCCAACTTCTTTCAACTTTTAATCTCTAGGTAGGTATGTATATCAAAATTAATGGCAAGTCTTCCAACCTCAAAAGTAATTCTTCTGGCTTCAGGATTTTTTTTTTTTTTTTTTTTTTTTTTTTACCAAAAAAAAAAAAAACTCAGTGGTGTAGTGGTTAGCTTGGCGGACTTCTGATCAGGAGGTTGGTGGTTCGAGTCTAAGTTGTAGTGCAATTTATTAATTGGAGAATGCCATTTGTGACAAACGTCCATGTTCAATACAAAATTCTTCAATAGGTATTTGGCACAACCATCAGTAATAAATAGAATCATGATCTGTAGGTACTAGGTACCACAGTTCAAGTATTTTACAACTTGTAAGTAAGTACTTTACATACATTGCAAGTACCAAGTATTGTGGGTACTTAAATCATCATAAGAGCTTAAATCATACGTATAAGAACAGGTACTTGAATCAGTTGTAACTTAAATCATACTGTGGAGAAATTGCACTGAGTACCTACTGAGGCTCATTGAACTAACTAAGTACCTACTGAGTGTATTCAAGTGAAGAGAAAGTGTGACCAGATCAAATGGCATGGGCAGTCACCTGTGGTCACCCACGCAATTAATCACCACGCTCAACATAGGTGCCTTCTGCTATGGAAGCAAATCTTCTACGAATTACCTACCTA
Organism: Diaphorina citri; assembly: GCF_000475195.1. Lineage (NCBI taxonomy): Eukaryota > Metazoa > Arthropoda > Insecta > Hemiptera > Psyllidae > Diaphorina > Diaphorina citri. The sequence goes on from NW_007377462.1 coordinate 79,510, forward strand.
TGTGGAGAGGATTTCAACTTCTTTCAACTTTTAATCTCTAGGTAGGTATGTACATCAAAATTAATGGCAAGTCTTTCAACCTCAAATTCTTCTGGCTTCAGGATTTTTTTTTTTTAGTTACCAACATAGGTAGGTTTAAAAAAAAAGAAGATTGATGAAGTAGGTAATATTAAAAAAGTCCTC
>NW_007377462.1:81692-106692 GCF_000475195.1 Diaphorina citri
TGTTTCGTTTATGTTTTTAGTTTGATAACTATGCAGCTAATAGGGAGCGCGCAGCGCGACCGTATTTTTTTAGGGAAAATACAGACAGACAGAGAGAGAGAAAGAGAGAGACACACAGAGAGAGAGAGAAAGAGAGAGAGATAGAGAGAGAGAAAGAGAGAGAGAAAGAGAAAGAGAGAGAGAGAGAGAGAGAGAGAGAGAGAAAGAGAGAGAGAGAGAGACAGACAGACAGAGAGAGAGAGAGAGAGAGAGACAGACACAGAGAGAGAGACAGACAGAGAGAGAGAGAGCAAGGGAGAAGGGGAGAGAGAAAAAAGTAAATCGAGAGAAGGAGGAGAGAAAGAGAGACGAGGAAGAAGGAGAGAGGAGAAGGATAGAAAAGAGACAAAAAATATGTATGTATAAAGGGAAGGAAAGAGAGGGGAGGGAGTTGAAATAAATCTTTGTCTTTAATCATGGTATCCCAATATGTTCTAACTATTCTAGCATAATACAAGAATAATAGAGAGTCTATTAGTTCACAAGTCAGATGGTTTGGTAAATGTCAAAACCTTTTCCAGGTTCAGAGATGTTCTGGGTTGCTTCTGTGTTTTTGATTTCTTTGGAATTGTCTAAATTGTTTTCTTATCTTTCCTACTAAGTAACTTTCTATTATTACACAATTAGATCAAATCTTTATTCACAGAAATATATATAAATGCAGTTTCTTTGTGTTATTATATCACAACTTTGGTGCTCACTGCAGCATTGTAGGATTTTTCCAATATCTCAATAATCCTAAAGAGATAGAGCGATCAGTGTGTGAAATGTGAAATGTGAATGAGTGAATGGATCTCGTTCTTATAATATAAGATAATTATCTTAACTACTGAGTCAGGTGTTATCTCGGGAATTTCTAGATTTTTCTCTGCTTCAATTGAGGGGGTAAAGAGACTTTTGAGCCTCATCCTAAGCAGTATAAATGAGGTATGAATGTACATATATTCTCTTCTACTTCTAGTACTTCAACATAATATTATACCTACTTCTACTCCTATTGGCTATCCGTGAAATTGTAGAAATGCGATTTCGTTTTTGATTATTTTAATGATCTTCAAACTGAAATTTCAATTCGACCTTGGAATGACTTGAGGCAAAAATACCTGTTTTGAATAAAGAGGAAAAAAAATCTTTCTTTTCGCTTGTTTGTTGTTTTTTTCCGCCTTTTTAAAAAAGAAGAATAAAATCATCTGACCGTAGCAAAGATACACTTGGTTTGGCTCAACTCCAGTCAATACTCCTGAGGTGACGTGCTGAAAAGTTCAAAGGTTCTCATTTAATTAAAATCAAATCGAACCCATTAAGAAACAATCTGCAATATTTACTCGCGAATTCAATTCCATTATTCGAGGAGAAGAATTTAAAACAAACTAAACTAAGTAACTATTGTTGTAGAATAAAATATTATGGAAGTAATTCATAATTAAATTATGCATGAAACATAATTTTTTCCTCTGCTTTTCTATGAAAACAGACATTACAGGGTGAGTGTGCAAGTTGGTGCTTTCTCTACTAACTCGGGCATTTTTGTAATAAGTATACAGGGTGTCACTTGAGATATTATTTCTTCATTTTCAGTTTTTGAGTTTTCTTGAGAGAGAGAGAGAGAGAGAGAGAGAGAGAGAGTTTGTAATAATATACAGGGTGTCACTTGAGATTTATTTCTTCATTTTCAGTTTTTGAGTTTTCTTGAGAGAGAGAGAGAGAGAGAGAGAGAGGGAAACTTAATTTGATTGATTATCCTTCTATTTTTGAGTGTGACGTCATTTTTGGTCTACTAATCCAACGTTTTTCTCTGTAATATTAGGTATACTCATAGCAGAAAGTGCGAATTTCTTTATGAAACGACTCCCTTATCCCCGTAGTCAGGGAAACACTGAAATGAAATCAAAGGATTCAAAATGTCGCCGGGTCACGGGCTCGTAAGAGACTCGTAAATCTAAAACCTCTCGGTGTTTATGTCTGGTTTATTGCTTGTACAGGGCTAAATAGGTGCCCTATATTTCATTATTCAACACAGGTCGGTATCTACCTATTACCTACTCTTGTATACAGATAAGAACCTAACTATCTAACTATACATATAAGTCAGTAGGTAGGTATATATTTTTTTTAAGATGAGTGTTTCACCGCCGTTTTTATTTCGTAGCAATGAAACAACTGCTACATTAGACGGATGTGGTCTGTGTCGTAGCATGCCCATCCCGTAGTATGCCTCTCATCAGATGGGCGAGAGAGACACAATACTTCCCATTTAGGTGCTGGGTTAACACGAGAACACCAGAAAGTAACCCGTTGAGATATTTGCAATCGAAAAACGAGTGCAAATTTTTGTCGATGGTGGTATTTGAACCCGGGACCTTCCGCATGGCAACCAAGCACGTTACCACTGGGCTAACCGTGCTCTATATTGTGTATTGTGGATAGGAGACCCTGCACTCTAACTCACCTACCTAATAGCTAATAGGTAGCATAACATTCTCCAACACCGAAACTGAGAGGGAAATAGGGAACAGACGGAATTAACTAAATAAGGTAGGAGAGAACAGAACTGGAGAGAGGGAAAGAAAAAGAATGTAGGAAAGAGAGAGAGAGAGTAAAAGGAAGAAAGGGAGAAGAGAGAAGAAAGAGAAATTGTTCTCCTTCGTAAATTCCCAGTGAGTGAAAATTTCCATTAAAAATGCATGTCGTCGCAACACGAGAGAGAGAGAGAGAGAGAGAGAGAGAGAGAGAAAGCAGAAAAAAACTAGTTGAAAAACAAAGGGAAAATAGGTAGGTAACTACCTATTGGTAAGTAATTTCAATGGAGCAGTTGCAAATGGGTAAAAATTATAAATAAATGGTCGATTCCTATGTAAAAAGTTGGGAAAAATCCAAATCTCAGATGGGTAAAAATTGTAAATAAATGGTCGATTCCTATGTAAAAAGTTGGGAAAAATCCAAATCGAGGTCAAAACTCCGAAAAAAATAACTGTAAAACGTCGAAAATTAAATTTTTATTTTCCGTTCTAATGAAAGAGTTCAAAATGTGTGACGTCAGACTTTACGCAGTTGTTTTTTTTGTCCGTTAGGTAGCGCCACTATGCAAGCGCGCTAGCGGAGGAGCAGAAAGAACCTCTCTCTCTCTCTCTCTCTCTCTCTCCCTTTATCTCTCTTCATGGAGAAATTTCAACGATTTCATGATACAAACGGCGCTACCAATTTCAGAAGGAAATACTTCTCTGTTATTTTGCATCAATGTGTCTCGTGTGAAAATCTCAACAAATTTCCGAATTTTCGCGTCCTGTGGCATCACCTTGGATTATTATGAATACTAAATGTCATAACACAACAGGGACTCGTATCTAAATTTTCCGCCTAGAAGTTTTACTCCCTCTTCCCCCTCATCCCCTCCCTCTTTCTCTCTCCCATTTCCGATCACTTTCTCTCCTTCCCTCCCTATTTCTCCCTCATTCCCTACCTCCCTTTCTCGTATATCTACCGTATATTTAAATAGATTTCGTACATACCTACTCGTATGTATACGTATACAGACCGTATTCGGTTTTGAAACGTACCGTTTTATACGTATTTTGTACTAACCATATGAGGTTTTTTCCTTTCGACTGGAAAATTCGAATTAATTTCATCCCCATTCTTTCAGGGCAGCCATAAAGGGATCAGGTAGGGATGTTTGCGTATTCGTGCCCGTATGTTTAAATAGATACATCTAGTTTCTCTTTAAAAATCCATCCAGGCAGGGCCGAGGGCGAGGGGGACTGCCTATTTCTCCCTCACTGTAGGTAGACTCCGAAAATTTGGAGCATCTCCCCTGGTACATCAGTAATTCAGTATGGACTCTCGCCTCCCTCCGCGACAAAATACTGACTATACAAAATACTGGCTCAGCCTTAAGTGTTTCTCAGTAATCCAAGTAAAACAGGAGTACTATGATAGATCCGGCCCTGATCTTAAGTGCACCCAAATCCCCTCATGTGAAACGCATTACCCATCATGATATTCTAAACATGGTAAGAAAGAAGAAGAAGAAAAAGAAGAAGAAGAAGAAGAAAGAAAAAGAAAGAATAGGAAAAAAAACGGGATCTTTTTCTTCTTAAGATGGGAGGGAGAGAAGGAGGATACGAATAAATAAGAAGAGAAAAAAAAAGGAGGAAAAGCCAAAAAAGACTGGAGGAGGAGGAGGGGGAGCTTGAGTGAAAAAAAAGGGTTTATGCGTTGCGTTGTTCCCACAAGATGGTATTTGGAAACAGAATAGAGAAAGTAGAAGAAGGAGAAGAAGAAAAAAGAAGACGAAGAAAAAGAAAATCTTGTGTGAACATCACACGACTTTCCTTACTATTAAATGATGCTAAGTGTTCTTCTGCCGTAACTTTTACAATATTTCCAACCGTTTAGTCAGTGCAGCTGAAAACCGCCAAAAAGGGATCGAAAACTGTCAAAATATCGCCAACCGTAGCACCGACTTTAACCAAATATTTCGTATCGCATCTTTGTCCTATTTCACATTTGGCTCGAGGGACCTCAAAAAGTGTTTTGGCACTAAAAACTGACAATCGAAAATTTTGCCCGAATACGTTACGTTTCTTCCTATAGGATAAGGAAAGTAAGAAGGAGTAGCAGAAGTCCCAGCATTTTCGTTCTATTGTTGAGTCAGACACCCTCATTAGTAGCAGTCTGTTTCATTCATATACCATCATCATCATCATACCCTATTGTTCAACGCGAGGATATGATAGCATATTATGGTAACCAGTGGAGAATGCCTCTTTGGGGGATTCCTATGACTTCTAGGGGATTCCGGGCTCGAACAGGACTAAGCGGGAGTTCAATGAAGTGTAGACCCTGCCTTTTTTTATGAGGAGGAAAAATCTTTATGACTTCTCCAGCATGGTGTGGAGGGTATGCTGGGAGTCACGGCTCAGGGTATGGTGTTTCGCCCTTCTGTGGCACCATTCCTGGCCGCTCATTCCGCTAAAAAACCTCCCTGCTCTTCTTTCTTGGTCCCGGAACTTTTCTGTTGACTTCGGGGCAGGGTCTGTTAGACCCTGCCTACAAAAGGCCAATATTGGTTCTAGTGAAACCGAGTGAGCAATTTTGTTGGCGTATTAAGAATGGCTTACAGTTGATCAGAAGTGGAAGAAAAGTTGGGATGAACATGCCGAAAAACCTGCAAATTGTTCGCTCGTGGTCTTCGTGTGCCACTTTTTGAAATATTCAACCTAGGTACGTATAGCTCATTTTAGGTTAATAAAATAATAATAATAATAATGATAATAATATTATTATTATAATATTATTGTGGTCAAATTCTCAAATTATATTGAGGATAAAATTCCATACCTCGGCTGGGATTGAACCCACGCTCTCCTGTTTACCAGGCGAGCGCCTTGACCACTCAGCCAGATATGTGGGCTCATCATCAAGGTAAAACTTAAGAGAGAAATCTGCCAGCCTAGTTAGCCTGGAAATCCTAAACAGATAGGGCTCAGCAGGTTGAATGACCATTGCAGGTTCAGGTTGAAAACTTTGAAATAATAATAATAAAATTTGAAAATTGATTATTTTTTTTTGCCATTTCATGAAATGCCCCTTTCCCAGTCACACCACTGTTATCTCTCACTCTCTCAGGCAAGAGGACTCAGAACTCAAAACTTGACTTCTTTACACACTTGAACATATTGTGCACAATGGCCTCTCTCTCTCACTCTCATGCACTCTCTCTATCTCACTCTCTCTTTCTATCTCTCTCTCTCTCTCATTGTTACAGAACATCTCACATGTGTGGAGTATGTTTACATTGCTTTTGCCTTTCCTGTCCTTTTTTTCTCTCGCCTTTTATTGTCCTTGGTCCTCCATTTTTCTTTTCTCTCTTTCTCTCCTTTCATTTGTTTATTTTTCTTCATTTTTAGCCCGTCCTTCCTTTATTATTACGATAGTAATAAAAACAAGCTGGGCCCGTCCCTCCGGGGATTTTTTAGCCCCTAGTTTATTCGATCGTGATTAGAGAAAATCAGTACCTATGTAAGTATGTACCTATCTAATTTGTTTAATATTCAGTTTATTATTATTATTCTTGATCTGATTTTTTGATCTTACTTTCATGTAATGATTTAAAACCAAGACTACAGCCCGTTCTCCCTTTATTCCCAACATAATGTTCAAGTCACCCATCCATTTATTGGCCTTGCTCGGCGTAGCTTAACATAGGTGACGCTAAAACCGGTATTAAAACGACTGAAATGCACAACCCCGGGAGCGCGCAGCGCGACAGTATACGCAACCTCCCGAGCACGCAGTGCGAGTGATAATAATAAACAGAATATTAAACAAAATAGGTAGGTACATATTTAGGTACTAATTTTCTTTAACTACGATCGAGTAAACTACGGGCTAAAAAATTCCCGAAGGGACGGACCCAGCTTGTTCTTTTCTCAATTTCTTAACTATAGTGACTTATTTTTCTCCCTTAATACCTTCCTTTCCTTCTCTTTATTCCCTTTCCTATTGTCCTAACTCTTGATCTCTTGCCTCTTTCTCCCATTTAAAAATCCTTTATACATAGTCTATAGATGTGTATCTTGTTCTCAGTACATAACCATTAATGCCTCTTTTAGTAAAACACTATGATACCAGAAGGAGACAGAAAAGTCTCATTTTATGCTCGTTCTCTCTCTCTCTCTCTCTCTCTCTCTCTCTCTCTCTCTCTCTCTCTCTTTCTCACAAAAAGATAAAAAAAGAAATCTTTCAGAAAAAAAAAGCCTTAAAACTTTTGATACATCACATCAATCATTTCGCACTGTACATCATACACTCTTTCTCTTTCATTCTCCCCTCCCTCTTTTTTCCATTCTCCTTTTTTCTCTCTTTTTATCCTTTCTCCTCTTCTCTCTCTCTCTTTCGTTTTTTCCATCCTCTCCCTTTTCTCTCTCTCTCTAGTTCATTTTCTTTATAACATTTTCCTCTATTTAATTTTTTTCATTACTCCCTCTCTCTCTCTTTCGCCTAATTCCTTTCTTCAGAAATAAAAGCCCGAAACTTTTTGTTTCAAACTTTTACATAGAGTATTCATTTTCTTTTCCGAAATCAGTCACGTGGGTGTAGAAAATGTCGAGGAAAAAGTCTAACAATGTCGAGGAAAAAAGCTGAAAATTTTGTTCTAAATATAACTAATGAAATGGTTCAGAGAACTCTAGAATTATTATTATTTTCGAAAACAGCAACCCTGAGGAAACCCCAAAAGGAAACATCTCATCGTGCAGTAGATCCAAAGCCTAATGAAACGTTTCATTGTGTTGAACGTTTGAAGGATTGAACATTTTTCTGTCGAATTTCATCGCAATCGGACAAACCATTCGAGAGTTCTGTTGAAACAGACGAATTTTACAAACTAAATACAAAATGGTCGTGTAAAAAAAAGTTAAAACCCATAAAACTAGCAGGTACCTACATAACTTTGAAAATTTGTTAAAATCACCAGGGGGATTTCGAGTTCTACAATTTTACACAGTTGCCAGAGCTCGTGCATATTGCACTCATTACGTATTTATGTAGAAATGGCTATGCGATAGGGAAACACTAATTGGATGGATTTCCATTGATGCGAAATAATGGATTTTTTTCTTTTCAATACCGGTGGGAATAGAAATATCATTTCTAAAGACTCGTGGAACTACGGGGAATTATAGTAGAACTTGAAATGAAACTCCCCTCCAGTGGGGGAATTATAGTTGAACTTGAAATGAAAATCCCCTCCAGTGAGGGAATTATAGTTAAACTTGAAATGAAAGTCCCCTCCAGTGAGGGAATTAGTTAAAACCCATAAAACTAGCAGGTACCTACATAACTTTGAAAATTTGTTAAAATCACCAGGGGGATTTCGAGTTCTACAATTTTACACAGTTGCCAGAGCTCGTGCATATTGCACTCATTACGTATTTATGTAGAAATGGCTATGCGATAGGGAAACACTAATTGGATGGATTTCCATTGATGCGAAATAATGGATTTTTTTCTTTTCAATACCGGTGGGAATAGAAATATCATTTCTAAAGACTCGTGGAACTACAGAGGGGAATTATAGTTAAACTTGAATTGAAACTCCCCTCCAGCGAGAGAATTATAGTTGAACTTGAAATGAAACTCCCCTCCAGTGGGGGGATTATAGTTGAACTTGAAATGAAAATCCCCTCCAGTGAGGGAATTATAGTTAAACTTGAAATGAAAGTCCCCTCCAGTGAGGGAATTATAGTTAAATTTGATATTAAACTTCCCTCCAGTGAGGGAATTATAGTTAAACTTGAAATCAAACTCCCCTCCATTGAGGGAATTATAGTTGAATTTGATATTAAACTCCCCTCCAGTGAGGGAATTATAGTTGAACTTGAAATGAATCTTTCCTCCAGTGGGAATTTTTTTTTTCTTTGTCTCGGATTTTTCCTCGGTCTTCTCAGATTTTCTCTTTCGTGCTTCTCTCTATCTGATTTTTCTCCCGAACTTCTTTCACTCCTCCCTCTTTTAGTTTTCTCTTTCTTTTTTTTCCATTTCCTATTTCTCTTTCCTTCATTACCAGTCAACCCTCCCACCCTGTCAATTCTCTCTCCTTCATTTCCTCTCCCTTTTCTCTTTTTCTACCCCTCCTCTCCCGCAACTTCCACCCCTTCGCTAATAGTATATCTGGAGAATTTTTCCAAGCAGTCCATTCATTACTGTGGCGTGACATTTTCCTTTTAATTGGATAAGGTATTGCCAAGAAAAGGGACGAAACAGGAGGGGGAGAATGGGAAAAACGGGTGGAAAAAAAAAAGAATTACTCAGATTAATAAATTGCAGGGGAAAAAAGTGCTGTTAGGAAGGTAATGTAGGTATAGTTAGGTACCCCAGTTTAATCTCGACTTATTTATTTATTTTTTAATCCCTCCTTTTTAGTCTATTTTACCTTTTTTATTTACCAGGGGGAGAATGGCAAAAACGGGTGGGAAAAAAAGAATTACTCAGATTAATAAATTACAGGGGAAAAAAGTGCTGTTAGGAAGGTAATGTAAGTATAGTTAGGTACCCCAGTTTAATCTCGACTTATTTATTTATTTTTTAATCCCTCCTTTTTAGTCTATTTTACCTTTTTTATTTACCGAATACACTTAGGGTACAAAAAATTCTGGACATTTCCATAATTTTCCATCTACCTCTTTATGATAGCTTTCGCTGAATGTCTTGAAAATATTTTCGAACGGTTTCTGGCATCAACCAAAAGTTCATATATTGTTCTCTTTAATTTAGGTCGGTGGTACCATCTTTAAAATTTTAGATGGGTCTATTATCTTCAATGGAAATATTGTCGATATTAGAAAAAGTACCAAAGCCACTTCCGTCCCGTCCCAAAGTCAATCTGACCCAATTTTTTCACACGTAAGTATACATTTACAACGAAATGTAAGTAGACGAGTAGGTACCAAAAGCCTTAAAAACTTTTGATACATCACATCAATCATTCCCCAACTGTACATCATACACTCTTTCTCTTTCATTCTCCCTCACTCTTTTTTCCATTCTCTTTTTTCTCTCTTTTTATCCTTTCTCCTCTTCTCTCTCTCTCTTTCGTTTTTTCCATCCTCTCCCTTTTCTCTCTCTCTCTAGTTCATTTTCTTTATAACATTTTCCTCTATTTAATTTTTTTCATTACTCCCTCTCTCTCTCTTTCGCCTAATTCCTTTCTTCAGAAATAAAAGCCCGAAACTTTTTGTTTCAAACTTTTACATAGAGTATTCATTTTCTTTTCCGAAATCAGTCACGTGGGTGTAGAAAATGTCGAGGAAAAAGTCTAACAATGTCGAGGAAAAAAGCTGAAAATTTTGTTCTAAATATAACTAATGAAATGGTTCAGAGAACTCTAGAATTATTATTATTTTCGAAAACAGCAACCCTGAGGAAACCCCAAAAGGAAACATCTCATCGTGCAGTAGATCCAAAGCCTAATGAAACGTTTCATTGTGTTGAACGTTTGAAGGATTGAACATTTTTCTGTCGAATTTCATCGCAATCGGACAAACCATTCGAGAGTTCTGTTGAAACAGACGAATTTTACAAACTAAATACAAAATGGTCGTGTAAAAAAAAAGTTAAAACCCATAAAACTAGCAGGTACCTACATAACTTTGAAAATTTGTTAAAATCACCAGGGGGATTTCGAGTTCTACAAGGGTACAAAAAATTCTGGACATTTCCATAATTTTCCATCTATCTCTTTATGGTAGCTTTCGCTGAATGTCTTGAAAATATTTTCGAACGGTTTCTGGCACCAACCAAAAGTTCATATTGTTCTCTTTCATTTAGGTCGGTGGTACCATCTTTAAAATTTTAGATGGGTCTATCTTCAATGGAAATACTGTCGATATTAAAAAAAAAAAGTACCAAAGCCAATTCCGTCCCGTCCCAAAGTCAATCTGACCCAATTTTTTCACACGTAAGTATACATTTACAACGAAATGTAAGTAGACGAGTAGGTAATGCACTTTACGCAATACACTTTTAGGTAGAGGCATGAATGCACCTAGGAATAAGAAGTAGGTGGCAATGGTGTCACCAGGTTGATCCTAACCTAATGCACTTTACGCAATACACTTTTAGGTAGAGGCATGAATGCACCTAGGAATAAGAAGTAGGTGGCAATGGTGTCACCAGGTTGATAAATGGGGGGCCAGTTTTGTTAGCTAAACAGCCCCCCCCCTCTCCCTTATTGTAGGGGTAATTATGGCTAACGTGCCCCCGTGCACCTTGAGAAACCTGTTCACCGTAATTATAGGGGGAGTAGGGGTACCTCCTAAAGGGAGAGGGGGAGAAAAGAACAAAATATGAAAGAAAATCAATTAGGATATTCTTTAGGCCATTTATTTTTAGAGTAACTAGGCTGGCTTGGTTAAAGTTGGCTCTCCCTTATTGTAGGGGTAATTATGGCTAACGTGCCCCCGTGCACCTTGAAACCTGTTCACCGTAATTATAGGGGGAATAGGGGTACCCCCTAAACTAAAGGGAGAGGGGGGAAAAAAGAACAAAATATGAAAGAAAATCAATTAGGATATTCTTTAGGCCATTTATTTTTAGAGTAACTAGGCTGGCTTGGTTAAAGTTGGTTGATTGGTCTTTTTTCTTTAGTTTTACTATTAGCATGGCTGGATGGAAGAACCATACCCTCTGCACCTATACTAAAGCTAACCAAACGTTTTTTTTTTTTGACCCGAAGTCCGTCAGTTTTCGGTGATCTTTAGTTCTCTTACCCTAAATAAATACTTACCTTTATAAGTTTGAGGCTCCACTTGGATTCTAGTAAAGATTTGATGTTCTCAATATCTTGCAATAAAAATTTCTATCTCTTTCACTTTCTCTTTATTTCTCTCTGTCTCTCCATCTCTTTCCCTCGTTGAATGCTCAATATTTTTGTCAAACATCAAACAATCTTTATCTCTCTCAAGTCAAAGTAAAGACAAGGTATATCTTTCATCTCTCAATAATAAACTTGTCTCCAAGCTCTCTCCCTTTTTCCCTTGCAATCAACATTGCTACCCCTCTCTCTCTCTCTCTTCCCTCCGTCCATTCCCTCACTTCTCCCTAATATATTCTCCCCTTCCACTTCCCCTACTTTTTATCTTCCCTTTAGTTATTACTCCTTTTCTCTCCCCGCCCTTCTCCTTAATCCCTTCTTTACCTCCTATCGTCTCTAATGAGACAAACTACAGACGGATGATGGCAAATATTGAACATCAGAAAGAGAGGGGAATGGGGAGGGGGAGGGAAGGGGAGAGGAAAGGGGAGAGAGGAGGGGAAATAATACTAGTTATTAGGAAACATTAAAAGGAATAAAGGAAGAACGGGCTCTAGTCTTGATTTTAAATCATTACATGAAAGTATGTAGGTACACTGGTACATAATATATTGTGTAGTAATAGGGAGCGCGAAGCGCGACCATATGCACAACCCCGGGAGCGCGCAGCGCGACAGTAGACGCAACCTCCCGAGCACGCAGTGCGAGTGATAATAATAAACTGAATATTAAACAAAATAGGTAGGTACAATGGTACATAGGTACTAATTTTCTTTAACCACGATCGAGTAAACTACGGGCTAAAAAATTCCCGGAGGGACGGACCCAGATTGTTCTTTTCTCAATTTCTTAACTATAGTTACTTATTTTTCTCCCTTAATACCTTCCTTTCCTTCTCTTTATTCCCTTTCGTATTGTCCTAACTCTTGATCTCTTGCCTCTTTCTCCCATTTAAAAATCCTTTATACATAGGCTATAGATGTGTATCTTGTTCTCAGTACATAACCATTAATGCCTCTTTTAGTAAAACACTATGATACCAGAAGGAGACAGAAAAGTCTATAATGATAATATAGCAACCATTATTTTGAAGATTCGGCATTTTGTCCTTTTCAGTGTATGGAACAATACGCCTTATAAATGCGGAATGCTATAATCGGAGAGATAGAATTTTATCAAACCTTATATTACGAGTACCTATATTTATTACGTTTAAATCTCTAATGTATCCAATGACCCACATTCAATATGGAAGAATATTGTAAATCGGATTAGAAATGTGTGACTATGGGATTACAGCTAATGGTACAATAACGCAGTTCGCAAGCTTAAGCTATGCAGTTGATACTCGACTATTATGTAATTCCAAAGAATCTAGTTCAAATACTAAAGGGAAAGTACGAAACTAATCTTTGTAGATTGGAGATTTTCTTTTTAAGGGTGGGGACAAAAAAAAGAGTGCTAAAAAAATCCGTTTTCTTTAAGACGAGAAATCGACAAACTATGGTGTTATCCTTACTGCATTTTTCTTTGCGTTTATAACTATTTGGATATTATTTGTTAAAAAAAAAATAACCAATTATTTATTTTATTTTATAAGTTTCCATTTATTGGTTTTTCAGAACAACTCTCTCATCAAATAAAACAACTATTAGGTATTAGGTTATTTAACAACTCTCTCAATTAGGTATTTAACTTTAGATTTTTAAACTTAATCAGAAATGAGCTACAAAAATGAATAAGGAATAAGGAATTTTTAATAGTGTTAAGCATATTTAAATGCTTGTCACAAATATCGTTCCCCGGTTATTACACCTACATAAATTTTATGACTTGACTTGGACTCGAACCATCAACCTCCAGATCCAAAGTCCAACGCGTTAACAACTGCACCACTGAGGTTGGTAATGCAAAATTTCTACCTCTTTCACTTTCTCTCTCTGTCTCTCCATCTCTTTCCCTCGTTGAATGCTCAATATTTTTGTCAAACATCAAACAATCTTTATCTCTCTCAAGTCAAAGTAAAGACAAGGTATATCTTTCATCTCTCAATAATAAACTTGCTACCCCTCTCTCTCTCTCTTCCCTCCGTCCATTCCCTCACTTCTCCCTAATATATTCTCCCCTTCCACTTCCCCTACTTTTTATCTTCCCTTTAGTTATTACTCCTTTTCTCTCCCCGCCCTTCTCCTTAATCCCTTCTTTACCTCCTATCGTCTCTAATGAGACAAACTACAGACGGATGATGGCAAATATTGAACATCAGAAAGAGAGGGGAATGGGGAGGGGGAGGGAAGGGGAGAGGAAAGGGGAGAGAGGAGGGGAAATAATACGCTCTGAACTAAAGGCCTTTGATCTACGAACTTCCTTGCTGACTGGATAAGGTTGATGGATAGTTTTGTTTATGTTTAAAGAACGAATTTACAGGAAGGTAAAAACGAATTCTCGGGAAGGAACAAAAAAAATTTCCTGTAAAATTTTCGAATGGGATTTTTTCCCTGGAAAACGAAACCAGTGAAATGTACTACCGCTGCGAATCTGAACGAGGTTGATGGAATATGGATAGACTGTAAGAAAGAGAGAGAGGAAGGGAGAGATAGAGAGAGAGAGAGAGAGAGAGAGAGAGAGAGAGAGAGAGAGAGAGAGAAATAAATCTCGCCAAGTGAGAAGTAGACTGAGAGAGGAGTGAGGAAGAAAGAGAAGGGGAAAGGAGAGAAGAAAGTTAAGGTTGATGGAATATGGATAGACTGTAAGAAAGAGAGAGAGGAAGGGAGAGATAGAGAGAGAGAGAAATAAATCTCGCCAAGTGAGAAGTAGACTGAGAGAGGAGTGAGGAAGAAAGAGAAGGGGAAAGGAGAGAAGAAAGATAAATCCATAGATACGTAGAACGAAATATGGAAAACAATATTATCATTGAATTCTTTAGCTATAAAAGTTTGTCAACCTGAAGATATACTACAGAAATGATCCAGGCAACTATATTCAGGCATGAAAATAATAATGATAATACACTCACTCACTCACTCACTCACTCACTCACACTCACTCCGATGGCGTATTAGGGATATGTGAATCCCGTGCCGACCAGACTGCTTGCCTCCAAAGAACTGGAGGGAGAGAAAGGGAAATTGGGAAGGAAAGAGAGAAACAATACTAGTTACTAAGAACTGATTTCGGTAAGGCTTTTCTTCGTTGTCAAGGTGTTACGTGACAGTGTGAGAACGTATTTCTTGTTTGTTGTGCTACGAGTATGTGAGAAACATGACACAACTTCAAGTACCTAATAATGTCTCAGATTTTACTCAATTAAAACTAACCTTCAGCCAGCCTAATTAGCTTGGAAAGTCGTGCATCTGCGTCTGCCTTATAAGTGCTAGGTCGCGGGATCGATTCTCGCCCGGGGTAGATTTTATCCTGAACGGATAAGGTTCATTCTCCGAACGAAAGGCTGGCTTTCTCCTATCCTGTCTTCCTTTTCTCTTCGCTTTCGGGAATATAAGACCTTGGCGGTTACAGTTCTCTCTATCACAACTAATTTGAAATCTGCCGCCATAAACTTCAATTTGAAGCCTGCAATTTCCTCTGCTAACGAAAACATCAACAAATGTATCTCAAATTTGAAACATGAATACATAGATTGCATTGGAATTAATTTTATAAATTCGTCAGCCGCCAAACAAACGCATCATCATCTTCACCGGCCGCGGTACTTCTTTTCACGAGCCACCTCTCTAGATAATTAAAATATAATTAGGTAGAACAGATAGGGACATTAAGGGTGGAGAAATAAAGGATGTCTAAAGGGGGAATTAGGAGATGGAAACCAAGTCTTCTCCATCCTGACAGAGTATAATAAGACTAGCAAAGAAATTAAAGTGGAACGCTCATTGTGTAATTTCATTAAAAAACATTTTTTCTTCGTTATATATCTTTAAAAAAGAAAATTGTGTAAAAAAGAGAAAAGAAAGAAGATTACAAAAAAAGTTAAATTCCATTTTTATTATTATTTTTCTGACGAAACTTTATTTATGAGAACAAGAGAGAGGAGGAGAGGGAGAGAAGTCATATAATAAGAAATAGAATACCATAAAATGGGATTGTTTGTAAAAGCATTTGTAACTCTTCCATTTCTTTCTTTTTCTATCTCTCTCTCTCTATCTCTCTCTCTCTGTCTATCTCACTCTCTCTCTTTCTCTCCCTCTCTCTTTCTCTCTCTCTCTCTCTCTCTCTTGTTCTTAAATAATGGTCAACTTTCAAAGTCCTTCCCCAGTGATGCTTTACAGAGCTTGCGAGAAGATCAAACAAAAAACGTGACTTTTTCCAACTGGGTCAAAATGAAGAATTCGATCAACTCTAAAAAAAAAAAAATTAGTTCTTAGAAAAAAGAACTACACCGTATAAGTAAATCTGTAGAAGATTTCTGAGAATGTATATGTGTATACAGAGCGTTTGAAAAGTCTTGGAACCCCTGAATATTTTTTGAATGGCTAAAGATGAGAAGCTGAAATTTGAGGTAGTGTTTTATCTCTTAAAATGCAACTTTTTGAAGTAGTCGCCAAATTTTGGCCGGGGGGTCAAAATGAGATATGTATAGGAATGAGAAAAAAATCGAAAAAATCGACGAAATGACAAATTTCAAAATTCAAACCTCGCAAATCTGACTGTCAACACGCTCTGTCCCAAGTCCAACTATTCCCACCTCCCATCTATTTCATCCATCAGCACACAGTAAGGTTTACCGTTCCACTTTCCATTAGCAGGGTAGGGAGCTAATGTTTAACATTACAACCACTTGACAGGTCCCCCACAAATTGTCACTTTGATAAACAACACTAATAATGTACCCCGCTCCATCCCGTCCATTAGGTTCCTCACTGTCTCCTTTCCTTATATACTTTCCCTTCATTTTCCCTTTTCCCACCTACCCGTTTCTGTATTTCCCTTCTCTTACTTCTGCTCTAATAATGTCCTTCTCTATCCTGGTTTATCACGTCGATTTTTAGTCCGTCCTCCCTTTACTATTACAATAGTAATAAAAAGGTATAAGGGACGGACTATTGTATTCGCCTCGGTGTCTGTCACTCGCTCGCTCGCTCGGTCTGTCTGTCTGTCTGTCCCCATAGAAGGACTTATCCAAACCTGGTCGACCTATATATCAAATTAAAGGCCTTTTACCAGGAACACGAAAATGGTGGTGCAAATTTTGTCCAGAAAACCATAAAGCCAAAAAACAAAAAAAAAAAAACTGTTTTTTGGGGGATTTTTTGTTGTACTTTCAAGCATCTTGTTTCTTTCCTAGTTTTAGTAACCCTCAATACCTACTCTGGCTCTTCTTTTCTACCTCTTCAGCTTTTACTTCACCTTCTCTCCCTTCTTCCACTTCCATCTTGTATATTTTTTTTTCTTTCTTTGTTCCTTTCCGTTGATCGCATTCCTACAGTCCTCCAATTGGTTCCTATGTACAACATTTGCATTTGAGTTATGTTAGGCTGTGATTTTACCTCTCTTACTTGTTTTACTGTGTGTCGCCCATCACAAGTTCCTATGAAAACAACATGTGTCATACAGTAATCATTTATTGTAAGAAATAAAAACCTGTGATATCTTATTATTTTGTTTGGACAAAATTTTGCGTGTCTTCTTGTTGTGTTAACTTTTCACCTTGATCTCTTATTTTTTTTTTACACACGGGGATGCGAAAATGCTTTAAACCTTGAAAAAAACTTCCCTTAAGTACTTGTCATCAAAAATTCGAGGCTGAGGTGGGGTTTAGAAAGTTCCCAAAATTGGTTCTGGTTTAAAACAATAAGGAAAATGTTTAAATAATTTAATTATGGTCGAGTATGTAGGCTTTTCATTGGTCATTCTCTACCGTTTTGTTTTTTCCTTTTTTTTGTGCTTCCTCTTTTTTTCTACATAAGCTTCGTGCATGTATGCGTATCTCACTTTCAGTGAACTTTCACTGTAAGAAACACCTCACAGAAATATCTAGGGGATATAAACATATCTGCAAAAACAATCGCTAAATATCTGGTTAGCAAACAAACACTCAAGGTGGAATATCAATATTTGATGGCAAATCTGATAGTGAAAACTTATGCTTAAGTGTTGATAATCAAAAACCGATAAATGAGTGAAATGAGACGCGACTAAATGAGTGATAAAATCAAAGAATAAAAATCCAAATACCTATGTATCATCTTTTTTATGACACTTTAATATTTTATTTCCCGACCTCATGACCTTCTCAAATTCTAATTTAGTGACGTAAAAGATCACCAGGGGAACATGAAAAGAAAATTGAAATCATAAATTTCGGACAGAATCCAGAGTGAGAAAAATGTGTCGCAAGGAGTTTATGATGTACACCTACCTTCTTTTCCAAAGAACGAAATTTTTTGGAACTTTTCCAAAATTTTATGATGTACACCTACCTTCTTTCGCAAAGAACGAAATTTTTTGGAACTGTTCCAAAACATTTCGACGGAAAAAAGGAGCTTTTCTTATTGAATTGATCATTTTGTGCCTTTCACGTCTCTACTCCTTCTGAAAAAGAATACAAGTATCCCTTTTACTCCCGGTTTTGAAGTGTTTGAGTGGCAACGCCAATTCAATATTTTAGGTTTTAAATACTCCAAGTACATACTTTGTTTCTTATTCATAGAACCAAAAGCTTCTCTTACTTACTCGAACAAAGGAGGCTTTGTCACAAACTTGTAAAGAGCTTGTTTGAAAAGACAGCTTCGAGTTTCAATTTCAATTGTAGATTTCGCTGTTTCTGAAACTTGTAACCGTGTATTCGTGTATCTTGATGGACTCTCGCCTCCCTCCGCGACAAAATACTGACTATACAAAATACTGGCTCAGCCTTAAGTGTTTCTCAGTAATCCAAGTATTTCCTGTAAAATTTTCGAATGGGATTTTTTCCCTGGAAAACGAAACCAGTGAAATGTACTACCGCTGCGAATCTGAACGACAGACTTTATCAGACATTTTGTATGGCCGCCTGAAAACTATCTCGATTATGCAATGTGCAACAAAAGATTAATACGTGTTGTGATATAGGCATCTCCACCAATTTGATCTTGCTAACTATCTGGGCATAGGTAGGTAGGTAGGTAGGTACATGTTTCTAACTAGTATCTGGGCATACTCCTCAATTAACCTTTACATTATTTCTAAAGCCCAGATCAAGCGTGCCGGGAGGCGCGCGAACGTCAAGAGTTCGAAGCGCCGCCCGGCTTATATTAACACGAAACAGAATTTCATCGTTTTTGGTATACTCGTACAGCAAATCAAAAGACTGTAGACACGGCCTTTAGAAGTTTAGAACATAATAGAAGCTACAGGGTGGGAGAGAGGGGTTAACTTTCAACACCTGACAATCAATGGCTATGACAGTAACAACTAATCACCCAGACAAAGTTCTGTCAAACAACTTAGCTTTTGTCAATAATTGAGAGATAAGAGAGCGATTGAGAAAGGAAAAGAGAGCGTGATAGAGAAAGAAATAAAAGGGAGTGAGAGATGAGGGGGTGATAGGGAAAGAGTGAGAAAGGTAGGGAGAGGTCTGAAAAAAAGGGAGACCAGAGAGAGAGAGGGAGAGAGAAGGAGAGAGAGAGAGAGAGAGAGAGAGGGGGAGAGAGAGAAATAATACTAGTTACTAAGAACTGATGTCGGTAAGGCTTTTCTTCGTTGTCAAGGTGTTACGTGACAGTGTGACAACGTATTTCTTGTTTGTTGTGCTACGAGTATATGAGAAACATGACACAACTTCAAGTAATAAAGTGTCTCAGATTTTACTCAATTAAAACTAACCTTCAGCAAGCCTAATTAGCTTGGAGGGTAGCGCGTCTATCTTTAAGTGCTAGGTAGCAGGATCGATTCTCGTTCGGGGCGGATTTTATCCTGAACGAGTAAGGTTCATTCTCGGAACGGCTTCTATCCTGTCTTCCTTCTCTCTTTGCTTTCGGGTGGATAAGACCTTGGCGTTTACATTTCTCTCTATCACAACTAATTTGAAATCTGCTGCCATAAACTTCAATTTGAAGCCTGCAATTTCCTCTGTTAACGACAACATCAACAACTGTATCTCAAATTTGAAACATAAATACATAGATTGCATTGGAATTAATTTTATAAATTCGTCAGCCGCCAAACAAACGCATCATCAGCTTCACCGGCCGCGGTACTTCTTTTCACGAGCCACCTCTCTAGATAATTAAAATATAATTAGGTAGAACGGATAGGGACATTAAGGGTGGAGAAATAAAGGATGTCTAAAGGGGGAATTAGGAGATGGAAACCAAGTCTTCTCCATCCTGACAGAGTATAATAAGACTAGCAAAGAAATTAAAGTGGAACGCTCATTGTGTAATTTCATTAAAAAACATTTTTTCTTCGTTATATATCTTTAAAAAAGAAAATTGTGTAAAAAAGAGAAAAGAAAGAAGATTACAAAAAAAGTTAAATTCCATTTTTATTATTATTTTTCTGACGAAACTTTATTTATGAGAACAAGAGAGAGGAGGAGAGGGAGAGAAGTCATATAATAAGAAATAGAATACCATAAAATGGGATTGTTTGTAAAAGCATTTGTAACTCTTCCATTTCTTTCTTTTTCTATCTCTCTCTCTCTATCTCTCTCTCTCTGTCTATCTCACTCTCTTATTTCTTTCTTTTTCTATCTCTCTCTCTCTTTCTCTCCCTCTCTCTCTCTCTTGTTCTTAAATAATGGTCAACTTTCAAAGTCCTTCCCCAGTAATGCTTTACAGAGCTTGCGAGAAGATCAAACAAAAAACGTGACTTTTTCCAACTGGGTCAAAATGAAGAATTCGATCAACTCTAAAAAAAAAAAAATTAGTTCTTAGAAAAAAGAACTACACCGTATAAGTAAATCTGTAGAAGATTTCTGAGAATGTATATGTGTATACAGAGCGTTTGAAAAGTCTTGGAACCCCTGAATATTTTTTGAATGGCTAAAGATGAGAAGCTGAAATTTGAGGTAGTGTTTTATCTCTTAAAATGCAACTTTTTGAAGTAGTCGCCAAATTTTGGCCGGGGGGTCAAAATGAGATATGTATAGGAATGAGAAAAAAATCGAAAAAATCGACGAAATGACAAATTTCAAAATTCAAACCTCGCAAATCTGACTGTCAACACGCTCTGTCCCAAGTCCAACTATTCCCACCTCCCATCTATTTCATCCATCAGCACACAGTAAGGTTTACCGTTCCACTTTCCATTAGCAGGGTAGGGAGCTAATGTTTAACATTACAACCACTTGACAGGTCCCCCACAAAAGAAAAAAATCGAAAAAATCGACAAAATGACAAATTTCAAAATTCAAACCTCGCAAATCTGACTGTCAACACGCTCTGTCCCAAAAAGTCCAACTATTACCACCTCCTATCTATTTCATCTATCAACACACAGTAAGGTTTACCGTTCCACTTTCCATTAGCAGGGTAGGGAGCTAATGTTTAACATTACAACCACTTGACAGGTCCCCCACAAATTGTCACTTTGATAAACAACACTAATAATGTACCCCGCTCCATCCCGTCCATTAGGTTCCTCACTGTCTCCTTTCCTTATATACTTTCCCTTCATTTTCCCTTTTCCCACCTACCCGTTTCTGTATTTCCCTTCTCTTACTTCTGCTCTAATAATGTCCTTCTCTATCCTGGTTTATCACGTCGATTTTTAGTCCGTCCTCCCTTTACTATTACAATAGTAATAAAAAGGTATAAGGGACGGACTATTGTATTCGCCTCGGTGTCTGTCACTCGCTCGCTATGTCTGTCTGTCTGTCTGTCTGTCCCCATAGAAGGACTTATCCAAACCTGGTCGACCTATATATCAAATTAAAGGTCTTTTTACCAGGAACACGAAAATGGTGGTGTAGATTTTGTCCAGAAAACCATAAAGCCAAAAATCCAAAAAAAACTAGTTTTTGGGGGATTTTTTTCACATTTTCTCACACAAATGAGCTCTGATCTCGAAATTTGTCGCAACGACCTATGAACTCAAAGCGAGAAAGTTTTAGATAACACTTCAGCCGATCATTTAAGACCGGTTTTAGCGTTACCTATGTTAAGCTACGCCGAGAAAGGCCAATAAATGGATGGGTGACATTATATTGGGAATAAAGGGAGAACGGGCTCTAGTCTTGATTTAAAATCATTACATGAAAGTAAAATCAAAAAATCAAATCAAGAATGATAATAAACTGAATATTAAACAAATTAGGTAGGTACAAAGGTATTCTTTAACCACGATCGAATAAACTACGGCCTAAAAAATTCCCGGAGGGACGGACCCAGCTTGTTAATAATAGGTATGTTAAAAAATATTTTTTTTTTTTTTTTTTTTTTTTTTTAGAGTTGATCGAATTCTTCATTTTGACCCAGTTGGAAAAAGTCACGTTTTTTGTTTGATCTTCTCGCAAGCTCTGTAAAGCATCACTGGGGAAGGACTTTGAAAGTTGACCATTATTTAAGAACAAGAGAGAGAGAGAGAGAGAGAGAAAGAGAGAGGGAGAGAAAGAGAGAGAGTGAGATAGACAGAGAGAGAGAGATAGAGAGAGAGAGATAGAAAAAGAAAGAAATGGAAGAGTTACAAATGCTTTTACAAACAATCCCATTTTATGGTATTCTATTTCTTATTATATGACTTCTCTCCCTCTCCTCCTCTCTCTTGTTCTCATAAATAAAGTTTCGTCAGAAAAATAATAATAAAAATGGAATTTAACTTTTTTTGTAATCTTCTTTCTTTTCTCTTTTTTACACAATTTTCTTTTTTAAAGATATATAACGAAGAAAAAATGTTTTTTAATGAAATTACACAATGAGCGTTCCACTTTAATTTCTTTGCTAGTCTTATTATACTCTGTCAGGATGGAGAAGACTTGGTTTCCATCTCCTAATTCCCCCTTTAGACATCCTTTATTTCTCCACCCTTAATGTCCCTATCCGTTCTACCTAATTATATTTTAATTATCTAGAGAGGTGGCTCGTGAAAAGAAGTACCGCGGCCGGTGAAGCTGATGATGCGTTTGTTTGGCGGCTGACGAATTTATAAAATTAATTCCAATGCAATCTATGTATTTATGTTTCAAATTTGAGATACAGTTGTTGATGTTGTCGTTAACAGAGGAAATTGCAGGCTTCAAATTGAAGTTTATGGCAGCAGATTTCAAATTAGTTGTGATAGAGAGAAATGTAAACGCCAAGGTCTTATCCACCCGAAAGCAAAGAGAGAAGGAAGACAGGATAGAAGCCGTTCCGAGAATGAACCTTACTCGTTCAGGATAAAATCCGCCCCGAACGAGAATCGATCCTGCTACCTAGCACTTAAAGATAGACGCGCTACCCTCCAAGCTAATTAGGCTTGCTGAAGGTTAGTTTTAATTGAGTAAAATCTGAGACACTTTATTACTTGAAGTTGTGTCATGTTTCTCATATACTCGTAGCACAACAAACAAGAAATACGTTGTCACACTGTCACGTAACACCTTGACAACGAAGAAAAGCCTTACCGACATCAGTTCTTAGTAACTAGTATTATTTCTCTCTCTCCCCCTCTCTCTCTCTCTCTCTCTCTCTCCTTCTCTCTCCCTCTCTCTCTCTGGTCTCCCTTTTTTTCAGACCTCTCCCTACCTTTCTCACTCTTTCCCTATCACCCCCTCATCTCTCACTCCCTTTTATTTCTTTCTCTATCACGCTCTCTTTTCCTTTCTCAATCGCTCTCTTATCTCTCAATTATTGACAAAAGCTAAGTTGTTTGACAGAACTTTGTCTGGGTGATTAGTTGTTACTGTCATAGCCATTGATTGTCAGGTGTTGAAAGTTAACCCCTCTCTCCCACCCTGTAGCTTCTATTATGTTCTAAACTTCTAAAGGCCGTGTCTACAGTCTTTTGATTTGCTGTACGAGTATACCAAAAACGATGAAATTCTGTTTCGTGTTAATATAAGCCGGGCGGCGCTTCGAACTCTTGACGTTCGCGCGCCTCCCGGCACGCTTGATCGTTACAGTATGTTCATGTTCATATCAAGAGGGATAATGAGAGTAATGTATTCTAATCCAAGTGCGGCAAACAGGGGGGGGGTCAAAGTTTACCTTTCGTTCGGGCTCAGCTAGAAGGGATGGACTTCCAAGCAAGATAGGCGAGAGAGG
This sequence comes from Diaphorina citri, assembly GCF_000475195.1. NCBI lineage: Eukaryota > Metazoa > Arthropoda > Insecta > Hemiptera > Psyllidae > Diaphorina > Diaphorina citri. Next base: position 105,225 of record NW_007377462.1, read on the forward strand.
GTTGCACTTTCAAATTCAAGCAAGATTAGTTGGAGAGATAGAAGAACAGGGTTACCTTTTCAAATGGAATTATAGAACATATATTAGTACATATTAAGATCAGAGCCAAAAATTAACAAGTTATCAGCTGAATTGAGCTCACATACCCGTTGAAAAAAAGACAGCGAAAAAAATACTAGTACATATTAAGATCAGAGCCAAAAATTAACAAGTTATCAGCTGAATTGAGCTCACATACCCGTTGAAAAAAAGACAGCGAAAAAAGGTTAAAAAAAAATCATACATCACAGATTTCACAAAGAGATTACTGAATAGAAAGTGCCATTGTGGGAAAGTAGGGAAAAAATACCTCTTGGCGAGGGAAAAAATACCTCTCCCAGAGTTTCCCAGGGTGTCAAATTTATCGCGAAGATAGTAGATAAAGCACGCGAAGCTTCAAGTATCAACGATAAGTATTCGAATTGACGCGATAAGCAGGGGGGCGATTAAGAAAATGAGAGATTAGGAGGAGGGACCTTAAACCACAATTCTTTCTCACTCCTCTCTAATCCTCTACATCCTCGTCTTCTTCCCTTTCTTATATTATCCTCCTCCATCTTTTTCTTCTTCTCTTCCCGCTGACTTTTCTATTATTCTGGTTCTTCGCTTTTTCTCTCCCTTCAATTTCTTCTTATTCTTCCCGTCACCTACTTTCTTTCCTCTCCTTTTTCTCTCTTCCTTTCCACACTTTTCCACTTCATTTCTTTTTTCCTCCATTCCCCTTCATTTTTACTTTTTTATTCTGATTCTCTCTTCTCCTTACATTCAGCATTTTTCTTTACCTAATATCGTTCTCTCTCGGTTTCACTTTTCATTTCTCTTACCTTAAACCACAATTCTTTCTCACTCCTCTCTAATCCTCTACATCCTCCTCTTCTTCCCTTTCTTATATTATCCTCCTCCATCTTTTTCTTCTTCTCTTCCCGCTGACTTTTCTATCCTCCTACTATTCTTCTGGTTCTTCTCTTTTTCTCTCCCTTCAATTTCTTCTTTTTCTTCCTGTCACCTACTTTCTTTCCTCTCGTTTTCTCTCTTCCTTTCCACACTTTTCCACTTCACTTCCTTTTTTCCTCCATTCCCCTTCATTTTTTATTCTGATTCTCTCTTCTCCTTACATTCAGCATTTTTCTTTACCTAATATCGTTCTCTCTCGGTTTCACTTTTCATTTCTCTCCTTTCCATCCCTACTTTCCTTCCTCCAAATTCTGTCTTTTTTCATTTCCAATTTTTTTTTTTCAGAATTACCTTCTTTCCCATTGATCGTTCTATTTTTCTCTCCCTCCTCTGAATTTATTATCTCCTTTATCATTCTTACTTTCTTCTTGTCATTTTTTCTCTCTTCTTTCTTGCGTGTGCCGTACTTTTCTCCCTTTGTTATCTCCCTTTCCCTCCCCCTTTTCTTTATATTTCCCCTCCTCCTAATCTCTCA
>NW_007377462.1:107763-118649 GCF_000475195.1 Diaphorina citri
CAGATTTTTTTTTTTTTTTTTTTTTTTCATGTTATGAGGAAGAGCCCAATGTTGGAGTTAGAGCATGGGCCGGGCTAGGCTGTGAAGTGTCCTACTAAAGTCCTTGACGAAAAGGTGAGAAAAAAAGTTTAAATTGGAAAAAGTCCAATTAATCGCCAATGTTTGCTAAACTTTCTGTTGACTCAATAAATTTAAATCATACCAGAAAGGGTCGGAGCCCTTTTTTACTTTCCTTATCCTATAGGAAGGAAAGTAATGTAATCGGGTCAAAATTTCGATGGTCAGTTTTTAGTGCCAAAACACGAAGATTGAGAGAGGAAAAGGGAAGGAAGAGAGCAGGGAAGATTGAGGGAAATTTATTCTCATTCTAAAGAAGTTAAGATAAGATTTTTCTTCCACACAGCTGCTTTTCTTGTCTGATCTTTTCTCTCTCTCTCTCTCCCTCCCTCGTTTCTCCCTCTCTCTCTCTTCAGTTCTCTTTCCGTCATTTGATCCTCTCTTTTTCCCTCTCTTCATTCTAAAATTTCCCTCCTCACCTACCGCTACCCCCCTCCCTCGTTTCTCTCTCTCTCTTCAGTTCTCTTTCCGTCATTTGATCCTCTCTTTTTCCCTCTCTTCATTCTAAAATTTCCCTCCTCACCTACCGCTATTATGAGCCCTGTCTTTCTTTCTTTCTCTCCTCTCTCCTTATACATCGTCTTCCTCTTTTTTTTTTACCTTAAATAGTAAAGGGGGTAGAAAAAAGTTTGGGAACAGCTGACCTAGAACATATAAAAAGGAAAAATGTTTACCAATATGAGAAGTTGAGACCCCTCCCTCTCTTTTTTATACAAAAATCTATTGAATTTCTGAAGTCAAAAATAAAATTCCGTTCTTTTATGACGCTCTCTCCTCCTCTCCTTAAATTATGTAAAGGGGGGTAGAAAAAAGTTTGGGAACAGCTGACCTAGAATATAAAAAAAAGGAAAAATGTTTACCAATATGAGAAGTTGAGAACCCTCTTTTTTTATACAAAAATCTATTGAATTTCTGAAGTCAAAAATAAAATTCCGTTCTTTTATGACGCTCTCTCCTCCTCTCCTTAAATTATACCCGTCTAGCCTCCTTCCTCTAAGTTTACAAAAACCAACACGAGGGTGGTAGGGTTAAGAAATTATAGAATGATGGGGTTTCCTACTTTTGACTGACGACATGCCTATAGAGACAATTGCTCGAAATTTGTTACTTCTACTGCAGTCAAAATATTATTCTCGTCACTAGACCAAAGGTCACTGGTCAGGATCCACCAAGGGTTAACGCATAAAATAATAATCGTGTCCACACGTCTCCTTCCTCCAAGTTTACAAAAACCAACACGAGGGTGGTAGGGTTAAAAAATTATAGAATGATGGGGTTTCCTACTTTTGACTGACGACATGCCTATAATGGATTTCTTTTGACTGTTTTGCTGGACTATCCTATATGTCTTTTGTCTTTGAGTGAGTTATGGTACTTTGAGTTCTAAAATTTGACGACTTTGATAGGCGGTTTTTGTCCGATTTGGATGGAATTGAGTACACGTGTTTGGCAGATCCCACTGGGGCCTTGGAGGGCCCTGATGAGCATTGAAAACTGTCCACACGACTGTGTACGGGTTGACGGTCATTAGGGACTGGTGCTGGGTGCTGGCAATTTTAATGTTACTTACCTTCCCCTGTCCTACATTGGCACCTGGATACTTCCCCTTCGTCTGGACTCTCTACCCTGCCGTTTTATTACCAATCAACATGTCATTTTGAAGAGGGTGATGCGAAGGGTAGCGAAAATAAAAGGACAGTAAGGGGAGCCTTGTTGTGCGGCGGGGATTTGGTCGAAAACATTACTTTCTCTCTAATCTGACGCGGTGGGGTGTTGGGGCTACAGTAGGGTGCTCCCGGGGCGAGGGGCCTCATGATTGATTGTTTGTTAAATAAATGAGACATCTCTCTCTGCACATCTGCTGTCAAGTCGAAGGCTTTTCCTATGTCCCGGGTCTTTTCCTTCTGCCGTTTTGTTTTTCCCCTTTTTTTTGTGCTTCCTCTTTTTTTCTACATAAGCTTCGTGCATGTATGCGTATCTCACTTTCAGTGAACTTTCACTGTAAGAAACTTGTGGGAAAGTAGGGAAAAAATACCTCTTGGCGAGGGAAAAAATACCTCTCCCAGAGTTTCCCAGGGTGTCAAATTTATCGCGAAGATAGTAGATAAAGCACGCGAAGCTTCAAGTATCAACGATAAGTATTCGAATTGACGCGATAAGCAGGGGGGCGATTAAGAAAATGAGAGATTAGGAGGAGGGGAAATATAAAGAAAAGGGGGAGGGACTGGAGGGAAAGGGAGATAACAAAGGGAGAAAAGTACGGCACACGCAAGAAAGAAGAGAGAAAAAATGACAAGAAGAAAGTAAGAATGATAAAAAACAATCGCTAAATATCTGGTTAGCAAACAAACACTCAAGGTGGAATATCAATATTTGATGACAAATCTGATAGTAAAAACTTATGAAGTGTTGATAATCAAAAACCGATAAATGAGTGAAATGAGACGCGACTGAGTGAGTGATAAAATCAAAGAATAAGGGTAATAAAAATCCAAATATGTATCATCTTTTTTATGACACTTTGATCTTTTATTTCCCGACCTCATGACCTTCTCAAATTCTAATTTAGTGACGTAAAAGATCACCAGGGGAACATGAAAAGAAAATTGAAATCATAAATTTCGGACAGAATCCAGAGTGAGAAAAATGTGTCGCAAGGAGTTTATGATGTACACCTACCTTCTTTTCCAAAGAACGAAATTTTTTGGAACTTTTCCAAAACATTTCGACGAAAAAAGGAGCGTTTCTTATTGAATTGATCATTTTGTGCCTTTCACGTCTTTACTCCTTGAAAAAGAATACAAGCATCCCTTTTACTCCTGTTGAGTGGCAACGCCAATTTCAATATTTTAGGTTTTAAATACTCCAAGTACATACTTAACTTTGTTTCTTATTCATAGGACCAAAAGCTTCTCTTACTTACTCGAACAAAGGAGGCTTTATCACAAACTTGTAAAGAACTTGTTTGAAAAGGCAGCTTGGAGTTTCAATTTCAATTGTAGATTCCGCTGTTTCTGAAACTTGTAACCGTGTATTCGTGTATCTTGAACATTGACATTCAATGCTTTGAATACACATACAATATTAATTGCCACCGGTATGCAAATACAAAGCAAACACGAAAGTGAGGCTTTGTCACAAACTTGTAAAGAACTTGTGTTGAAAAGACAGCTTCGAGTTTCAATTTCAATTGTAGATTTCGCTGTTTCTGAAACTTGTAACCGTGGTATTCATGTATCTTGAACATTGACATTCAATGCTTTGAATACACATACAATATTAATTGCCACCGGTATGCAAATACAAAGCAAACACGAAAGTTACTCCATCCCTCCTCCCTCAAATGACAGAATTGTTCCCTTCTCCTCTGTTTTTCTCTTTCTCATTTTGATCTCATCTCTTGTGTTCCCAGATATTATCCTTCCCGCTAACTCTTTTCTTTTTCTTATCCTTGTATTCGCGTTACAAGGTTTTACTTAACTTGAGAAGAAAACGGATGGGAGGAAGGGAATAGAAAAGGTAAGAAATGAGGAGGAAGAGGAGCAAATTCATTTATTGGCCTTTCTCGGCGTAGCTTGACACAGGTGACGCTAAAACCAGTCTTAAATTATCGACTGAAGTGTTTTTTTGGCTTTATGGTTTTCTGGACAAAATTTGCACCATTTTCGGGATCTTGGTAAAAAGACCTTTAATTTGATATATAGGTCGACTAGGTTTGGATGAGTCCTTCTATGGGGTCAGACACACAGACGACACCGAAGCGAATACAATAGCCCGTCCCTTATACCTTTTTTATTACTATCGTAATAATAAAGGAAGGACGGGCTAAAAAGGAGAAAGTGGGGGAGGAGGAAGGGGAATCAGAAGGCAAAGTAATACTATGGATAGAAGGAGGAAGAGCCGAGTGGGAAAGAGAATAGGAGAGTGGAAAAGAAAACGACAAAGAACAAGGAGAAGGAATAGTAAGAAAAATGTACTCTGTTCTTCCTGTTACGTGATCTGTTGTTTATCATTTCTTCACTTCCTTCTCTTCCCTCCCCTCCTCTCTTCCTTACCTTCATCCTCCTTCTCCTACTTCTTATTCAGTTTGTTTTAATGCCCAAAGAAATTCTTCTTCGGGCCTATCTTGGGTGGGTGTTATTTCTTTTGTTTTTTTCTCTCACTTTCTTTTTTTCTTTGCCCGAGTGAAAAATGGGAGTTTTTCCTGCAAGAAAGAGAGAGAGAGAGAAAGAGAGAGCGTGTGAGAGAGAATATATGGAAAATCCTTTTCAATGTGTCCACACAGGGTATTTTGAAGAGACAAAAGGAAAATGAAAAACTTCTTATTCAGTTTGTTTTAATGCCCAAAGAAATTCTTCTTCGTGCCTATCTTGGGTGGGTGTTATTTCTTTTGTTTCTTTCTCTCACTTTCTTTTTTTCTATGCCCGAATGAAAAATGGGAGTTTTTCCTGCAAGGAAGAGAGAGAGAGAGAGAAAGGAGAGAGAGAGAGAGAGCGTGTGAGAGAGAATATATGGAAAATCCTTTTCAATGTGTCCACACAGGGTATTTTGAAGAGACAAAAGGAAAATGAAAAGTAAGAAGATTTTCGACTATTGCAAAGGGAAAATTTATTTTTCTCTCTCTTTAAGACGATACTTGAAAATTTTCTGCTCTAGAATCAAGATGGTCTATCGACTATTGCAAAGGGAAAATTTATTTTTCTCTCTCTTTAAGACGATACTTGAAAATTTTCTGCTCTAGAATCAAGATGGTCTAGTCCTTTCGAGGCTTTAGGTTTATAAATATAGGTTCTTCATTAAAATAAGATAAGCAACAAGAAACCTTATTTATCTTTTCCACTGTGAAAAAGAAAATAATTCAAGTCCTCTTATATTTTATTTTTCATTAAAAATGATGAAAATGATAATATTTAATCTTCCTCCGGAGCGGAAGAAAATATAAGATATATTACATTAATATAAATACCTTCATCTTTTTTAAAAAAGTATGACCTTCTAAAAAAAAATAATTAAAAAAATCCGCTACTTAAAATAATAATAACTTTAGACTTAGTTAAAGTTAGGAAATTTATAGGTTCCTTGGGGTTCAGGGTACAGAGCTTAAACGTAAACTGTTCTGGAATAATTAAAATTTTCTTTAGGAATGGATTCGAAGAAGTACCTACGGACCTACCTACACTGTAAAGAAGAATATTGTCATTTCCGGCCAGTGATTTTTAATTTCTCAAGTAAAAAAAAAAAAAGTTGATGAACTTGACGAACATTATTTTTCAACTTTCATTATTTCCTGAAACTACCTTCAAAAGGAGGCCAGCGTACCTCCATCCAACTTCCCTATCAGATGAAAACCTACTAAAGTTGTGCTGTAGATATAATACACCAGGATTATTCATAAAGTTCTCAACTTCTAATGGATTAATTCATCTTCCTTCAAATCCACCTCTTCCTCCGAAATTTTTTCCCATCAAATATTTTCGGTGGAGGGAAAAAAGTTTTCACAATTGGTGATTCTCATGATTTTTTTTTATTATCTCAGAAAAAACTATAAAAATTAAAAAAAATATTGAGACTAAAACGATCACCAGGATTGTTCATAAAGTTCTCAACTTCTAATGGATTAATTCATCTTCCTTCAAATCCACCTCTTCCTCCGAAAAATTTTCCTATCAAATATTTTCGGTGGGGGAAAAAAGTTTTCACAATTCGGTGAAAAAACTCGATAATTCGCTGACAGCATTCATCAAATTCAGAGCTTTTAATCCTGGCCTGCCATCCTATTGAAATGGGGGGAAAAGAAATGATAATCCCCCCAGATCACTTTGATTTCCGAACTGTCCTAAAGTTCATTCCTCCAGTATCCCATATCTACCCACCAGTATTGAACAAAATAGAGTTCAAACCCCATGTATTAGTCGATAAAAATATGTACTTATTTTGGATATACTCATACATAAATACTTGTGTAACTATCTCTGTAAAACTCAAAATATTCACGTCCATTAATCCCGTGGAATTGGGAGGGTTTTGGGAAAGGTATTTTTAGAAATTCAAGCTTCAAAATTGGACAAACTGTTTTCTATTCGCTTCACACAGACAACAAACACACAAACATGCAAAACGAAAAAATCGTCGAAAACAGACAACTCCATTCCTTCGACAATGTTTTTCAACCCAGAAAAACACACGTTCAAAAGTTCAGAAAAACAGTATTTTTTTTTCCTTTTTTCACAAAAATATTCAACCCCCCCCCCCCCCCCCCCCCGTGGTCCTATACAAACCGCTGACGTAACTACCACCATGCACCAGTGATTAAGAATAAGCAGTTGTATATTCGGTAGAAAGTTCAACATTTAAACAACGCTTTTGTCTTCATATTAGACATTTGAACTTTCTTTTGACTTTGAGTGAGTTATGGTACTTTGAGTTCTAAAATTTGACGACTTTGATAGACGGTTTTTGTCCGATTTGGATGGAATTGAGTACACGTGTTTGGCAGATCCCACTGGGGCCTTGGAGGGCCCTGATGAGCATCAACTGAAAACAAGAAGCGTGTGTACCTAGCGGGGAATACATTACCTAGAATCAACATCAACTAAGTAAATACAACCACGCACTTGTCATTGGGTTTCTATTGATGTTTTAAAACCTACATGACTCTACGTGATATGGGATAAAAAGGAAGGGAGGGAGAGGGAGAAAGGGAAGGAAAGAGAAAGAAAAGAAAGGGGAACAGAGGAAGGGGAGAAGAGAGGGAGAGAAAGGGAATGAGATAGAGGGGAGAGAAAGGGAAAGGAAGGAGAGAGATAAAGAAGGAGAAAACAAGAGAAAGAGGGAAAAACAAGAGAGGGAGAGAAAGAAACAGAGAAAAACGAGAGAGAGAGAGAGAAAGATGGGTTCGATTAGAATAGAATAGAAAATACCTTGTTTATCCTGCTTGAAAGAGACTAAAAAGGCGTGAGGACTAAGTGTGAGGTTGAAGAGCTATAAGAGTTCCAGTACTCCTCTATTATGGGACTTATGTAAGAACAAAGAGAGAGAAGTTGAATCGGGATACATGAAGTGCCAAATTTCAAGCCAATCTGCCCGGTCCAATAACTGATTAATTATGTTGCGTACACCTCCTTTTTCCTCACCCTATACCTCCCTCCTATTGCCCGCTACAAACGAGAATAATCGACGGAGCACGCCGAAAAAGAGAGAGAGAGAGGAAGAGATGAATAGAGGAAGAAAGGGGAGGGATATAGAGAAGGAATAAGGGAACAGTAAAGAGGTAAAGGAAAGGAGGAAAATACCTTCTAAACCCCTGTGGGTGTTTTTATTTCGGTTACACAGACACAGAGGGATATATGCAGAGAAGTATTACATCAAAGAAAATTGAAACTCACAAATATACGTAAACATCACGTATTTATAAATGTATACGAGATCCCTTTTTATTTCAATTCCTACTCCTACCCCTATCCTTCCTTTATTTCTTGTCAATTTACGTCTCTTTTATTCATCTTCGGTAACTTTACCATACAACCTCTGCTCCCGGCATTTCTGTTTTTCAACTACTGATGTACATATAACATCACTGTGTTTAAACCATAAGGCCTCGTGTGAACACCACTGCCCAAGAAGTCCAAGTTTCCACTGGTTTTCAGAAAGATTTCAGTCCAGTTGGACGAAGAGCGTCTTCTGTACAGCTAAAAAATCTAACTGATTCTGGTCAACTAACTTGACTGGCATGTTACTGGACGCCAGTGGTGGCAACTGAGCTCGTGTGATCCAACCATTATTGTATACATGAAATTCCCACAAGAAAATCTACCTCTAAATTTTCATCCCCCAAAAATTTTCCTCCCTGATTAATTCCTATCCGCCAATTTTAGCCCCTCTTTAGAATCCAAGTATCCATTTCTTTCCCGTAGGAGCTCCCATTTTTGAGGCCCATTTGTATAAAACCTCTATTTTTTTTCCTTTGATAAGCCTACAGCTGGATTTGATAACACACATCTGCATTAAGCCTAGAGACCCTGGAGCTATTTTGAACCAGATAACATGTTACATTGTTACTTTGTACTACAGACCACACCATTTACATTACATTTTACATTTGCGTTGGTGGTGTTATTACTACAGGCTAAAACACATGAAAGTGTTACAAGGTTTTACTTAACTTGAGAAGAAAAAGGATGGGAGGAAGGGAATAGAAAAGGTAAAAAATGAGGAGGAAGAGGAGCACTAAAAAGAAAGGAAAAGTGAAAAAGAGAGGAGAGATAAGAACAAAATGGGCCCGTCCCTCCGGGAATTGTTTAATATTCAGTTTATTCTTACGTATTCTTGAGAGTTCATTGCAACGGTCAATACATTAGTTAGACTTACTTTATCATGGACACTCGTTGCTATCTTGTACTATTACTGTCTACCGCGGCTGTTCTACGACCGAACCTCTTCTGGGCTTTCAAGATAGCAACGAGTGTCCATGATAAAGTAAGTCCAACTAATTCAGTTTATTATTATTCTTGATTTGATTTTTTGATTTTACTTTCATGTAATGATTTAAAATCAAGACTAGACCCCTTCTCCCTTTATTTCCAATATAAGTTTCAAGTCACCCATCCATTTATTGGCCTTTCTCGGCGTAGCTTAACACAGGTGACGCTAAAACCGGTCTTAAATTATCGACAGTGTTTTTGGCTTTATGGTTTTCTGGACAAAATTTGCACCATTTTCGGGATCCTGGTAAAAAGACCTTTAATTTGATATATAGGTCGACTAGGTTTGGATGAGTCCTTCTATGGGGTCAGACACACAGACGACACCGAAGCGAATACAATAGCCCGTCCCTTATACGTTTTTTATTACTATCGTAATAATAAAGGAAGGACGGGCTAAAAAGGAGAAAGTGGGGGAGGAGGAAGGGGAATTAGAAGGCAAAGTAATACTATGGATAGAAGGAGGAAGAGCCGAGTGGGAAAGAGAATAAAGAGTGGGAAAGAGAACGACAAAGAACAAGGAGAAGGAATAGTAAGAAAAATGTACTCTGTTCTTCCTGTTACGTGATCTGTTGTTTATCATTTCTTCACTTCTCTTAATGTGCTTTTTAGCCAGCAGCTTTTTTAGGGCTTTGAACAAGGGAAAAACAACCCTTGTATGTTTCTTCAATGGGGAAAAAAACACTGAAGTTAAGCTACGTTTCACATGAACCCATATCTGGATTGGTGACAGTATCCGTCTGCAATTTACACAGCCTCGTATGAATGGTCAATGGTCACAATGGTATACAAATGGACGTTCCTTAATTATCAGAGCAATCAGCTAGGAAATATAAGAGAGAGGTACCTACTAAGAAACATAATTTTCTTCAGAGGGATATAACGGCCTCACAAAGTTTAGGAACATTCAAGACTTCCCTGGTGAAATATCAGGCTCACAGTAAAAGAAATGACCAGTGGGCAGAAGAGCTCTTTCAGGCGAACCCTACCATTTAAAAGAAAGCCAGAAAAAATAAGAGAGTGGGAAATACAAGAGAAGGAAGAATGTGAAATGAAAACGAAGAAAAGCAAAAGATCGATAAAGATGAAGACAAAGAGAGATATGTGCTACATTTAGAAAATTTCCGAACTCATTAATTTTGATTTAAGATTTGAGAGTGAAGGCAAAGATTTTTTTTTTTTTTTTTTTTTTTTTTTTTTTTTCACCCCCACTTATCGTCTCCCTTTAAAAAAAAAAAAAAGGAAAGAAAAAAATGAAACTACGAAGTACTCATTACCGAGGGAACCCCGGACCACCTCGAATGTCCTCCGACCAAAAATACAGCCCGGGGAGCAATAGCAGCGGCAAGCGTGTCCAGAGGCGAGAAGGTTGTTACAAGTCGGATAAAGGAGCCGAAGCAAAAAAGGTTCCAACGGTTTTACGTCATCAAAGAATGCTTATTTAAATGAAACAAGTGACAGTTGTGAGTTCTGAAAGACACTAATCTTTCTATTTGCGATATTTGGCGTAATGGCGGTGCGCAAAGTTCCTCGTCTCGACTTACTTGGCTCCCTAGAGCGCCTAGCCGTTTTTGAGCCGTGCGCGGCTGCAACGGTTCAGTAAAAAAGCAGAGGAGAGGAGAAGCCTAAATAAAAATTCTGATTTTGTATTGGTCTCATCCATGCCACGCGCATGACATGGGATGTAAAAACGGGACATAAAATTCGGTAGCGGGGAAAAAGTAGCGAGGAGAGAATGTAACTAGCGGGGGGTATAGCGGGGATTCCGAAGTAAGCGGGGTACTTTTAGAGGTAAGCGGGCGGCTTCCCCCGCCCGCATAGTCGGGTCCACACCTTGTGACGAGATTTTATATAGCTGAAGTTGCAAAGGAAGAGGTAGTATAGAGGAAAAATGAGGTAAGATAAAGCAAGTTTTGTTCTATCTCATTCAATTTTTTCTTCTTAATCCCCTCCTTCTCCTCTTCTTCTTCTTCTCCTCGCTTCTCTTCGGACTTCTTCTTCTTCTTCTCCTTCTTTTTATTTGTTATATCTTTTTCCCTATCAACTATTTAAAATTTTTTACACTGGTCAAAAACTTTAGTGTAAAATGCTAAAAAAAAAAAAAGTAAGAAAAAGAGAGTATCCCTTTTCGATCCTATTTTTTTTCGTTTGTTTTCCTTCGGGCCCCTTTACCTCTCTCTCCCCTCCTTTTCTCTCCTAGTCTCTATCCCTCTCTCTCTCTCTCTAATATCAACCCACCTTTTTACGAACAAGGAGCACAGCAAAGAGCCAGGGGTTCTAACCGAGTTA
>NW_007377462.1:119112-146825 GCF_000475195.1 Diaphorina citri
CGGAGGGGAGGGAGAAAAAGGAAAGGAAGGACAGAGAGAGAAAGGGAGGGAGAGGGGGGGTGGGAGGGAGGAAGGGAGAGAGAGGAGGGACAGAGAAAAAGAGATGAATTGAATGCTGAATAGAAAACTAGATCCGTTATATTTTATTGAAATGCATACAGGATAGGTTCAGAGGTATTAGCGGGGTAGCTAGGGTATTACATTTTCTGTTCTAATATTGCATTCTATTTTATTCCATTTCCTAAGGGAGCGTGGACTATTGTCTTCCCTGGAATCAATATTTCCATAGCAGCAGTTACGGTGGTTCTTTGGAATCATTGGGAAACTAACCTCCCTGCAGAGCTATCGTAAAAATGATTGACCTCCCTCCAGAGTTATGGTAGAAAATACAGAGAAATTAAAAATGTTTGAATTCCAGTTCTATTATGTACATTGGTACTTTTGATAATATCGAACATTTGTTCACCCTATACAAAATGAACTCTCATCTATTGGAAATCCTGAGCTAAGCCTTCGTTAGCGTAAATCCCTAATTAAATTGTTAAGTGGGTACTTATTACTTAATGATAAAACTAAAAGCTAAGAAGAAAAAATCGTAAGTTCAAATCCAATAACTAAGAGAAAAATCTCTCTCCTTCCTTTCCTTATAAACCACAGAAAAACTCAACCAAGAGAAATTAATATGAAACCCTTCTCTTTGCCTTTTCCCATGTTCAGGTGGGGTTGGCCAACTGGTTTTGGCTAAACAAAATTTTCCGAGTGGATGCCCTTCGCACTCAGCCTATGGTAATTCTTTAGCAAGGGAAGGTACTGATTTTCTCTAATCACGATCGAATAAACTACGGGCTAAAAAATTCCCGGAGGGACGGACCCAGCTTGTTACTATTTTTTAACCTGTCGGAGATTGTCTGTCCACTAAAGGCTTCAACAGACTGAGAGACGAATTTATATATTAGGGGGGGGGGATTTGATTGTGTACAATGCAGGCTGCAGAATTGATACCATTTTTCTGATTTTTCTGGCGCCGCGCCGGATGAAGGAGAATGTGAAGCGAGTTGGTTGGTTGGGTTGTGTCTTCGGAGTAGGCCATTGAATAAGTTAGACAATTGCTCGAAATTCGTTACTTCTACTGCAGTCAATCAAAATATTATTCTCGTCACTAGACCAAAGGTCACTGGTCAGGATCCACCAAGGGTTAACGCATAAAATAATAATCGTGTCCACACGACTGTGTACGGGTTGACGGTCATTAGGGACTGGTGCTGGGTGCTGGCAATTTTAATGTTACTTACCTTCCCCTGTCCTACATTGGCACCTGGATACTTCCCCTTCGTCTGGACTCTCTACCCTGCCGTTTTATTACCAATCAACATGTCATTTTGAAGAGGGTGATGCGAAGGGTAGCGAAAATAAAAGGACAGTAAGGGGAGCCTTGTTGTGCGGCGGGGATTTGGTCGAAAACATTACTTTCTCTCTAATCTGACGCGGTGGGGTGTTGGGGCTACAGTAGGGTGCTCCCGGGGCGAGGGGGAAAAAACTCGATAATTCGCTGACAGCATTCATCACATTTAGAGCTTTTAATCCATACCCTGCCATCCCATTGAAATGGGGGGGGAAAAAGAAATGATAATCCCCCCAGATCACTTTGAATTCCGAACTGTCCTGAAGTTCATTCCTCCAGTATCCCATATCTACCCACCAGTATTGAACAATAGAGTTCAAACCCCATGTATTAGTCGATAAAAATATGTACTTATTTGGGATATACTCATACATAAATACTTGTGTAACTATCTCTGTAAAACTCAAAATATTCAAGTCCATTAATCCCGTGGAATTGGGAGGGTTTTGGGAAAGGTATTTTTAGAAATTCAAGCTTCAAAATTGGACAAACCGCTTTCTATTCGCTTCACACAGACAACACACAAACATGCAAAACGAAAAAATCGTCGAAAACAGACAACTCGATTCCTTCGACAATGTTTTTCAACCCAGAAAAACACACGTTCAAAAGTTCAGAAAAACAGTAATTTTTTTCTCCTTTTTTTCACAAAAATATTCAACCCCCCTCCCCCCCCCCCCCCCGTGTACGAGACTCCCATAATATTCCGCGACTTCCTGGGCCACAATAATATCATTCTCGTTTCTACCCCACATGCTGAGATCACGCGATCTACCCGTTAAGTCTCTCGTTTTGTGAACACAGAAAAATCTAGAACAGCTATTCCCAAACTGGGGTTCGCCCCCTGGATATAGCTCTCTGGTAAAGTTGATTCTCATAAAATATATAGTAAAGGGGGTAGAAAAAAGTTTGGGAACAGCTGACCTAGAACATATAAAAAGGAAAAATGTTTACCAATATGAGAAGTTGAGACCCCTCCCTCTCTTTTTTATACAAAAATCTATTGAATTTCTGAAGTCAAAAATAAAATTCCGTTCTTTTATGACGCTCTCTCCTCCTCTCCTTAAATTATACCCGTCTAGCCTCCTTCCTCTAAGTTTACAAAAACCAACACGAGGGTGGTAGGGTTAAGAAATTATAGAATGATGGGGTTTCCTACTTTTGACTGACGACATGCCTATAATGGATTTCTTTTGACTGTTTTGCTGGACTATCCTATATGTCTTTTGTCTTTGAGTGAGTTATGGTACTTTGAGTTCTAAAATTTGACGACTTTGATAGACGGTTTTTGTCCGATTTGGATGGAATTGAGTACACGTGTTTGGCAGATCCCACTGGGGCCTTGGAGGGCCCTGATGAGCATCAACTGAAAACAAGAAGCGTGTGTACCTAGCGGGGAATACATTACCTAGAATCAACATCAACTAAGTAAATACAACCACGCACTTGTCATTGGGTTTCTATTGATGTTTTAAAATCTACATGACTCTACGTGATATGGGATAAAAAGGAAGGGAGGGAGAGGGAGAAAGGGAAGGAAAGAGAAAGAAAAGTAAGGGGAACAGAGGAAGGGGAGAAGAGAGGGGGAGAAAGGGAATGAGATAGAGGAGAGAGAAAGGGAAAGGAAGGGGAGAGATAAAGAAGGAGAAAACAAGAGAAAGAGGGAAAAACAAGAGAGGGAGAGAAAGAAACAGAGAAAAACGAGAGAGAGAGAGAGAGAGAGAGAGAAAGGGGGGAAAGGAAGGGAAGAGATATAAAAATAAAGGGAAGAAGAGAAATAACAGAAGAAAAAACAAAAGAGAGAGAGAGGAAGAGATGAATAGAGGAAGAAAGGGGAGGGATATAGAGAAGGAATAAGGGAACAGTAAAGAGAAAAAGGAAAGGAGGAAAATACCTTCTAAACCCCTGTGGGTGTTTTTATTTCGGTTACACAGAGGGATATATGCAGAGAAGTATTACATCAAAGAAAATTGAAACTCACAAATATACGTAAACATCACGTATTTATAAATGTATACGAGATCCCTTTTTATTTCAATTCCTTCTCCTACCCCTATCCTTATCCTTTATTTCTTGTCAATTTACGTCTCTCTTATTCATCTTCGGTAACTTTACCATACAACCTCTGCTCCCGGCATTTCTGTTTTTCAGCTACTGATGTACATATAACACCACTGTGTTTAAACCAAAAGGCCTCGTGTGAACACCACTGCCCAAGAAGTCCAAGTTTCCACTGGTTTTCAGTAAGATTTCAGTCCAGTTGGACGAAGAGCGTCTTCTGTACAGCTAAAAAATCTAACTGATTCTGGTCAACTAACTTGACTTGACTGGCATGTTACTGGACGCCAGTGGGGGCAACTGAGCTCGTGTGATCCAACCATTATTGTATAGATGAAATTCCCACAAGAAAATCTACCTCAAAATTTTCATCCCCCCAAAAATTTTCCTCCATGATTAATTCCTATCCGCCAAATTCAGCCCCTCTTTAGAATCCAAGTATCCATTTCTTTCCCGTAGGAACTCCCATTTTTGTGGCCCATTTGTATAAAACCTCTAATTTTTTCCTTTGATAAGCCTACAGCTGGATTTGATTACACACATCTGCATTAAGCCTAGAGACCCTGGAGCTATTTTGAACCAGATAACATGTTACATAGTTACTTTGTACTACAGACCACACCATTTACATTACATTTTACATTTGCGTTGGTGGTGTTATTACTACAGGCTAAAACACATGAAAGGGATATGGGAAAAAATACATTATTGAAAATAGGGAGAGATGAATTAGCTTTCTCTCTGTCTCTCCCTCTCTCACGCACTCTCTCTCTCTTAATGTGCTTTTTAGCCAGCAGCTTTTTTAGGGCTTTGAAAAAGGGAAAAACAACCGTTGTATGTTTCTTCAATGGAAAAAAAAAACACTGAAGTTGAGCTACGTTTCACATGAACTAATATCTGGATGGGTGACAGTATCCGTCTGCAATTTATACAGCCTCGTATGAATGGTCAATGGTATACAAATGAATGTCCTTGATTATCAGAGCAATCAGCTAGGAAATATAAGAGAGAGGTACCTACTAAGAAACATAATTTTCTTCATAGGGATATAACGGCCTCACAAAGTTTAGGAACATTCAAGACTTCCCTGGTGAAATATCAGGCTCACAATAAAAGAAATGACCAGTGGGCAGAAGAGCTCTTTCAGGCGAACCCTACCATTTAAAAGAAAGCCAGAAAAAATAAGAGAGTGGGAAATACAAGAGAAGGAAGAATGTGAAATGAAAACGAAGAAAAGCAAAAGATCGATAAAGATGAAGACAAAGAGAGATATGTGCTACATTTAGAAAATTTCCGAACTCATTAATTTTGATTTAAGATTTGAGAGTGAAGGCAAAGAGCATTTGATCAGGTAACATTTATTATAATAGACACAAAATTAAGAGGCGTTTAACCTTTTTTACTTTCCTTATCCTATAGGAAGGAAAGTAATGTAATCGGGTCAAAATTTCGATGGTCAGTTTTTAGTGTTGAAAGATAAAGAGAACACATTTCTCACCCAACTATAATTTCTCTCTCTCCCTCCCTATCTCTCTCTCCCCCCTCCCCTCTCTCTCACTCTCTTATTCCCGGGCTTCCTTTTTTGCTTTTTTTTTACTTTCCTTATCCTATAGGAAGGAAAGTAATGTTATCGGGTCAAAATTTCGATGGTCAGTTTTTAGTGCCAAAACACAGAGCCTAAATCCAAAGTTTCAGCCATTGGTCCGTGGGTGTGTCTGTGTGTCCGTGTGTCTGTCTGTCTGTCCGTCCGTCTGTAAACAAAATATCTCGAGAACGGTAAGAGCTAGAGACTTGAAATTTGGTATGTAGATGTCAAATGTGACAAGGATACGACACGAAACTTTTGGTTAAGACCGGTGCAACGCTTGGCGGCATTTTACCGCTTTTTGGCGGTTTTCGGTGTAATTTAACAAAGAAACTTTTAGTTAAGACCGGTGCAACGCTTGGCGGCATTTTACCGCTTTTTGGCGGTTTTCGGTGTAATTTAACAATATCTCGGGAACGGTATAAGCTAAAGACTTGAAATTTGGTATGTAGTTCACAAATGTGACAAGGATGCAATACAAAACGTTTGGTTAAAATAGGTGCTGCGGTTGGCGGTATTTTGACCGCTTTTTGGCGGGTTTCGACCGCTTTTTGGCGGGTTTCGACCGCTTTTTGGCGGTTTTCAGCTATATCGACTAAACGGTTAGAGATATTGTAAATTGTTACAACAGAACACCCCAAATAAGCACCATTCAATAGGATAAGGAAAGTGTCGTGTGATGTTCACACCAGATTTTTTTCCCTAAGAGGTTTGATAGAGGGAACTTCAACTGCTGAGGTCTTATCTTCCCAAAAGCGAGTGCGCTTCAATTGCGCCTAATATGTTTAGCTATAATTTTTGATATTGAAATTACACTTTGAAGGAAGACAGGATAGGAGAAAGCCAGCCGTTCCGAGAACGAACCTTATCTGTTTAGGATAAAGTTCGCCCCGGGCGGAAATCGAACCGGCGATCTAGCGCTTACAAGGCAGACGCGCTACCCTCCAAGATAACTAGACTGGCGTACTTAACCTTGCAAAACCTATATGTCTCCCCACTTTGTCTTCCAACGAAGGAAAAAAATTGATGCATGAAATGGTATTCGAATAGGAGCCCCCCACTTTTCGCGTCTCTAATTCTATTAGGTGCTTTAATTATGTTTTATGTTCGTTTTGAGGAGTTAAAAGGATTTTTTTTTCTTTAATAGATCTGTTGCGCTTACTTGGGTGACGTTTCAAAGTCATAGAGCAGGAAAAATGAGGACCAACGAAATTTTTCTTTTTCTTCTACGAATTCTAGATCCCGAGATAAATCGATTTCCACATGTGCAGCCGATAGTTCCGCAACACGGTCGGACTCTCGTTGATGTGATCCACCGCGAGCTTGACGGCCGGCATAACGCCCCGGCCAATCTTGCCCTCCACAACGTCCCGCGTGTAGGGAAAGAAGCCGGCAATGTACACATCGTGCCGCTTGTTGAGGCCGCTCGGCCTCTGGGCCACCACGGCCACGAGGAGAAGGATTTGAAGCGCGAGACCCGGGACATCGAACCGCAGGAGCCCCGCCCCTGGCATACCTCTATGATCAGACCTGGAAGCAGAGAGAAGAGATGGGTTGGATTAGAATAGAATAGAAAATACCTTGTTTATCCTGCTCGAAAGAGACTAAAAAGGCGTGAGGACTAAGTGTGAGGTTGAAGAGCCATAAGAGTTCCGGTAGGTACTCGTTTATTATGGGACCGATGTATGAACAAAGAGAGAGAAGTTGAATCGGGATATAAATGCCAAATTGCAAGCCAATCAGCCCAGTTGAAAAAGTTCAATAACTGATTAACTACATACACTATTTTGTCCCAAACCTCAAAAGCTGATGTGATGGAATTGGAAAGTGACAAATCATCAAAGTTACCCTCCACCACCGGAAAAGATCTCCCAAAAACACGTGGATTCCGAAATATCATGTTTAAACTATGTATTATTAGGTGTTATTAAAGATCGCAGTCTGTTAGGTTGTTTCTATCCGGAATAGAACCGAGCCTATAAGATAAGCTCGTGAAAACCAGGAGCCAAAGAATGGCGTTTTTGATAGATTAATAGATACTCTTAAACAAACACGCACAAAAGTTATTAATGCGTGTATTACGCGTATACAGTGTGTAATACATAACATCAAATGTTTTCACATCCTCCGAATTCAAAACGACAACAAACTGAACTTCGGGAATATTCGGGATGGGTGACCATCTGGGCAATAAAGTGATGCTGGCTTTTCCCAGTCCTACTGAGGTTGGGTGAAGAGGTCATTAAAGATCGCAGTCTTTTAGGTTGTTTCTACCCGGAATAGAACCGAACCTATAAGATAAGCTCGTGAAAACCAGGAGTCAAAGAATGGCGTTTTTGATAGATTAATATATACTCGTAAACAAACACGCACAAAAGTTATTAAATAAATGCGTGTATTACGCGTATACAGTGTGTAATACATAACATCAAATGTTTTAACATTCTCCGAATTCAAAACAACAACAACTGAACTTCGGGAATATTCGGGATGGGTGACCATCTGGGCAATAAAGTGATGCTGGCTTTTCCCAGTCCTACTGAGGTTAGGTGAAGTTCGTGTGAGAAGACGGATAGCTTGTCGCCGAATGGTGGGTAAAACACCCGTCACCAGACCTTAGTTGTTATACAATGACGTTAGACCTTATCAAACCAATCCCGATTTTTACTTGTGACTTGGTTAACCCTGTAGTTCTTCAATAACAGCGACGACCTGGTTAACTCTGTATGAGAGTTTATTCTTTGCGTCATCGTGAGTAGGAAAATAAATTTTCTGAAAACGAAACTTTACAGATCATCTGATAAGAGAGAGCGCGCACGTGGGGAGAAGCAGGCAAAGTCAATATTTTGCCTCATTTCAATAAAACAGATGATATTAAAATTTCCATCAGTTCTCCAGACCAACCAGTGACGGGTGAAGTTCGTGTGAGTAGACGGATAGCTTGTCGCCGAATGGTGGGTAAAACACCCGTCACTAGACCTTAGAGTTGTTATACAATGACGTTAGACCTTATCAAATCAATCCCGATTTTTAGTTGTGACTTGGTTAACCCTGTAGTTCTTCAATAAAATCGACGACCTGATTAACTCTGTGTGAGAGTTTATTCTTTGCGTCATCGTGAGTAGGAAAATAAATTTTATGAAAACGAAACTTTACAGATCATCTGATAAGAGAGAGCGCGCACGTGGAGAGAAGCAGGCAAAGTCAATATTTTGCCTCATTTCAATAAAACAGATGATATTAAAATTTCCATCAGTTCTCCAGACCAACCAGTGACGTATATGCGTTCGTTTCCACGACAAAGAAAGCTACTGAAAGTTTCAATAGATCAAGAAGAGCGGAGACAAAGGCCAAGAACATCCTATTGTTTTTTACAAGCCGTTACGGCACATATTATGTATTTTCTTCTTGAACTCTTTACAAGGAGAAAATACGTCTAGAACTTTTCATATAAGAGCTCATGTTAATATCGATGCTTGTTGAAGAGGTTAATAGAGGGCACTGGAACTGCTGAGGTCTTGTCATCCCAACCAGTGACGTATCAGCTGTCAGCAGAAGGAAGTTTTCGAAACGTGTTAGGGCGTAAGAGGTAAATTTTAGTGACGACTGTGACGAGAATTCTGAACGTAACACAAGACTAGAGGGTCTCCTAATTCATTAAAATATTCCCAAAAATATCGACTCGTACTTAAATTCAATAATATCTACGGATGGCACACTAAGATTTCTTTGCAACAAATCATAAAATGCATTGATATTTGACGACTTGAAGTTGAAACCAACCCGATTACCCTGAAATATGTGTTCGAAACACATAGGGAGTGCATGAAATGGTTGCATTCTATTCCATTTTCTGCCATTGGCTGTTCAAATAGTCTCTACTCTATTGACAACTCCCACAGTGATAATATTGAACAAAGTCCATTCTGTTATTGACTGAAATACTACATGTGAATGCCAGTGAGATAGTGCATAATGTATGAACAGGAGTTCCACAAATGCATAATGATCCTTTTCTTCTTCTTCTTCTTCTTCTTCTTCTTCTCCTCCTCCTCCTCCTCCTTCTTCTTCCTCTTCTTCCCTATCATTTTCGTCGTCTCCTCCTCCTCCTGTATTCTTTGCTTTCGACAGAGAACAACTTATTATGTAATCAGCGACAGATGGCATTATTTTTCCTTCGCAATAAACCAGCTCGTTTTGATTTCTTTTTCTCAGCATTTCTTTGTCTGTTACTCCTCTTCCCTCCATTCTCTTGTTAAATCTATTCCGCCCCTTCTTGCTCCTTTCTGTCTAATTTTTATTCTACTGCATTGCCTACTGCTACATACGCATTGTGATGTGAAACTATACAGAAGTACCTGATAATATGTGCTCAATCAAACCTCTTGAGAAGTTTCCTCGAAGTTCTACGACTACGTAATAAGAAATTAATTACTTTGCACTTTGTCTCCATTCTACTTTGATGGACTTGAACGTTTCTTTCTACGTCACTACAGAAGTAACTTTTTACTTCTCTCCTATTCTATGTTTACATTTCGTTCGTTTTGAACTTTTTTTCGTGTCTCAGCCTCTCAGCAAATGATGTGCTTTTTTGACTTTGGTGTAGAATGTTTTCAGATGGTCTGGTGTTGTTACTTACCTTCCCCTCTCTCCTCGCTTAGCGTCCACCCTTTCTCTTCTGGGTCGTTACAACCCCTCTTCCCAACACAGTTTTAACAGTCTTCCCCCAGGGTTCTATACGACATGCAACGAGGAAGCCTCTTCAACATGGAGTGCTATTCATTCTTTACCTAAATATTCGATCAAGTAGCTAAAGGTACTTGAATAGCTTTGAACTTTTTTTCGTGTCTCAGCCTCTCAGCAAATGATGTGCTTTTTGACTTTGGTGTAGAATGTTTTTAGACTTTGGTGTAGAAGGTGTAGAATGTCTTGTGTTGTTAATTGGGTGTAATTATGTTTCTTGAATTTCTGGTGAATCTGGAAGGTATCAAGTCTTTGTTTCCTCAATAACAAACGTGCTCGCTTTATTGAATACTTGCCACTCGCCATTAATTAGGTAAATTAGGTTGCTTTTTCCTAATAATATGTGCTCAATCGAACCTCTTGAGAAGTTTCCTCGACGTTCTACGACTACGTAATAAGAAATTAATTACTTTGCACTTTGTCTCCATTCTACTTTGATGGACTTGAACGTTTCTTTCTACGTCACTGAGTGGCATCATGATATTCTAATATTTAATAAACTTTGAAAACTTGTCAATACTCTCTCCCCCTCGCTCCTCGCTTAGCGTCCACCCTTTCTCTTCTGGGTCGTTACAACCCCTCTTCTCAAACAGTCTTCCCCCAGGGTTCTATATGACATGCAACGAGGAAGCCTCTTCAACATGGAGTGCTATTCATTCTTTACCTAAATATTCGATCAAGTAGCTAAAGGTACTTGAATAGCTCTTGCTGGGACTTTATACTTGTGAACCAATCCTTGATGTTGTCTCTGGTGTTGTTAATTGGGTATAATTATGTTTCTTGAATTTCTGGTGAATCTGGAAGGTATCAAGTCTTTGTTTCCTCAATAACAAACGTGCTCGCTTTATTGAATACTGCTTCGTTAAGGAGAGCTATAGTGTCAAAACAATTAGGTAGCTAATACACTTAACCATCTCCTTCCCATCCCAAACGGGAAAAATACCTTTATTATATCCTGTAAAACATAACATCAGTATCTACACTATGTATTTCAACAGGAAGGATAACTAATATTCCAGGAATTTTGTCCATATCACAGGATTTACTAGGAATAACAACTTATGTTATTAGTACACTGTTATAAATTATCATAACTATGGAGCAAAAAAAAAGTATTCCCGGAATTTGTCAACAGTACCGATTATACCGGGAATATAATATTGTCAATGTATCATAAACATTTACAATAGATGATTGAAATTAAATTCCGGGAATTCCCCAAAGATCCTCCATTCTCTATCCAGAGATATGTTATCGTCACACCACATAACATTGTTCGAAACTCATCTCCAGTCATGTAAAGCAAAACAAAGGAGGCCGTACCTCACAAAATGAGAAAATTTTCAACACGCTCACTGCCATTAGGTTGGTAAATTCGCTATCAGTTATAAAAGTAGATAGAGGCATCTTTAGTAGATAGAGCTAAAATTCCCAGTTTGGTTGGGTATTCTGAAGTTGAAGGTAGTCCTCCAGTCCAGGCCACTCAGGCCAGTACATTGTTGGCTAATTAAAATAGGGAATCTTGAAACAAAACATTGCTATCTCCTCTCAAAAGGTTAACATAATCCCCAAATTGGTAGCAAACAATTCAGATATCTAGGAAATATGTACCTACATCACCCTCATCAGCCTTGGCACTCAACGTGTTAACCAGTTCCAATCAACAAGGCACATTGCATACACACCGTATTTTCCAGGCGGTCACACAAAATGGGAGAATTATTTCGAGTTAATATATTCCCCAAATTGGTAGCAAACAATTCAGATATCTAGGAAATACATATGTACCTACATCATACATCACCCTCATCAGCCTTGGCACGCAACGTGTTAACCAGTTCCAATCAACAAGGCACATTGCATACACACCGTATTTTCCAGGCGGTCACACAAAATGGGAGAATTATTTCGGTCTTGATGGATGAGCTGGAGAAGTGAGGCAATTATGGGAGAGAATTGGGAAAGGGAAATAATAAAGGGAGGGAAAAGAAGAGGAGGGGAAAAGGAGGAGGTGTAGAAAATGGGTGCACAGTAATCTAATCATAGTCATGACACGACAAAGGACCAATTTATTCTGTCACTCCCCCGTAAATGTTACAACAGATTCGAACAGAACACCCAAATAAGCACCATTCAATAGGATAAGGAAAGTCGTGTGATGTTCACACCAGATTTTTTTTATCCTTAGTCCCGATTTCCGTTCCAAAGCTCGTATATGGGACAAGCTAGCTTTTCTCTATGAGAAAAAAAGGAAAATAAATAAATAATCGTAAAAATGTATTTCAAAACTGTCACATTTTTTTTAAAATTTATCAACTATCCCTTTTCGCTATTTTTTTTATTTTTCTTCTTCTTCTTCTTCTTCTTCTTCTTCTTCTTCTTTCTTCTTCTTCTTCTCCTCCTCCTCCTCCTCTTCTTCTTTTTCTTCTCCTCTTCCTCTTCCTATTCTTCCTCTTCCTCCGCTTCTTCTTCTTCTCCTCTTCCTCTTCCTATTCTTCCTCTTCCTCCTCTTCTTCTTCTTCTTCTTCTTTCTTCTCCTCCTCCTCCTTTTTCTTCTTCTTCTCCTCCTCCTTCTCCTCTTCCTCCCTAATTCTTCTTCTTTTTTCTTCTCTCTTGTTTTGAACGAAATAGAATGGAGTGAAAAGGAGATATGATGGAGAAGGAAGTTGAAGTCGATATATTTTAGAGAGAATGAGAAAGAATGGGGAGAGGGGCGCAAGGGAGGGAGAAAAAGGATAGGAAGGACAGAGAGAGAAAGAGAGAGAGAGGGGGGGTGGGAGGGAGGAAGGGAGAGAGAGGAGGGACAGAGAAAAAGAGATGAATTGAATGCTGAATAGAAAACTAGATCCGTTATATTTTATTGTTAGAGAGAAAGAATGGGGAGAGGGGGCGCAAGGGAGGGAGAAAAAGGATATAGGAAGGACAGAGAGAGAGAGAAAGAGAGGGAGGGAGGAAGGGAGAGAGAGGAGGGACAGAGAAAAAGAGATGAATTGAATGCTGAATAGAAAACTAGATCCGTTATATTTTATTGAAATGCATACAGGATAGGTTCAGAGGTATTAGCGGGGTAGCTAGGGTATTACATTTTCTGTTCTAATATTGCATTCTATTTTATTCCATTTCCTAAGGGAGCGTGGACTATTGTCTTCCCTGGAATCAATATTTCCATAGCAGCAGTTACGACTTGAATAGTTATAGCCTGAAAAACTAGGTGAACTTTTGAAGGGGAAGATGTGAACTTGAAGGAAATTTGAACGTGCTTTATGAGAAGGTGTCTTCTTTTATTAGAAACCAAAAGAGAGGCGTAATTTTATCAAGTCGTTACCTTGAACTCTCAACCTTTGAATTTTCACAAGTCTTGAGGTCTTAACAGGGTTTATACGCTTTTCCCGGAATGAAATTCCATGACTTTTCCAGAAGATTTCCATGAGTTTTCCAGAAAATTATTGGGCCGGGGGTACTTAAAAATCAGTAAGATTACCCCTTTATTTAAATAAAATATGCAATATGCAGAACGTCATGGAATATGAGGGGGGATGTGCCGCAGGCCGTTTTTCGGAAAAACTTTTCAGATTCCATGACTTTTTGTCCGATTTTCAGATTCCATGACTTTTCCAGGTTTTCCAGTATTTCCAGGTCGCGTATAAACCCTGCTTAAGGACCAAAGTCACGAGTAATTTTTAAACGCTTAACTTAACGTACGTATGCAATATTTTTATGATCTCCACTTATGTGTGCATAAGTATTGCCGAAGGTCAATCAAAAGTACCTACAATGTTTGTAATACTTTAATTTTAAAAGAAAATATAATCAATGACAATGAGCTGGAACAAGAGGCACATGAAAAATTCAACAAAGGCGGGGCTGGAGGTACTTAAAAATCAGTAAGATTACCCCTTTATTTAAATAAAATATGCAATATGCACAACGTCAGGGAATATGAGGGGGAACGCGCCGCAGGCCGTTTTTCGGAAAAACTTGATATTTAATTTGAACATTTTTAATTTTTGACGGGTGGCAAATTTCATGACTTTTCCAGGTTTTCTTTAAAATTTTACGGTTTTCCATGACTTTTTGGCCAATTTTCAGATTCCATGACTTTTCCAGTTTTTCCAGGTCGCGTATAAAGCCTGCTTAAGGACCAAAGTCACGAGTAATTTTTAAACGCTTAACTTAAGGTACGTATGCAATATTTTTATGATCTCCACTTGTGTGTTTCATGTGCTTAAGTATTGCCGAATGTCAATCAAAAGTACCTACAATGTTTGTAAAAATTTAACTTTAAAAGAAAATATAAATCAATGAGCTGGAACAAGAGGCACAGGAAAAATTCAACAAAGGCGGACCGAGCTAGACTCAGGATCTAAAGGGCGAAGCCTCCTAGCCAGGTTTCTCCCTTTAATAAAATATACTTTCATTGTTTTCAATAATTTCAATATGGAACTTTACAAAAGCCCTTCTTTCCCCATCATTCCAACCTTCCCCAAGTTTTTCAAAAATTTCCACGACAGCGAAAGAAACTTTGTCGTATGTTTGGGAACTTTTTCAATCTCTTCCATCGAAATATTTTTTCTTATAAAGACATCGCTATCGCTGGATATACACATGAGTTTCTTATACTTCTATACATATTGTACGATCATACTTACAGTATGCCTGAGATATATGAATAAATAACGCAAACAAAGGGCTTAAAAAGGAATTTCTTGGAAAAGTCCTCTTCTGCTGAGAAAAGTTTCCGAGGAATTATTTAGGTTCCGAAGTAAAGCTGGAGGTTCTCGAGAAGATAGAAGGAAGGTACTAGATAGAGATTTTCGATTCGAGTGACTTGCAAACTTTCAAGATGTTTGTAGAGAGACGTTTATTTTCAATCGAATCTGAAGCTTTTAGAAATGGAAGTGAAGTAATATATTCAGTATGAAATACACCGTGTACCGAGTAAGTACCGATGTTTGATGTTTTTGACGTAAAACTTTGTATTTCAATAGATAGATAAATAGATACTCTACAGTCTACCTACGCTCTAAAGTACTCTGAGCTGTTTTAGACATTTTACCACAGATGAATTCTCGATGCACTTACTCGTATTTTACCTTTAGGGAAGCCTTACCAAGTCATGTACGAGTACCAAGTTTGTTCTCTTTGAAGAGGTTTAAGTTATGATTTTTAGTCCGTCCTTCCTTTATTATTACGATAGTAATAAAAAAAAGGTACAATGGACGGGCTATTGTATTCGCTTCGGTGTCGTCTGTCTGTGTGTCTGTCTGTCTGTTCCCAAAGAAGGACTGATCCAAACCTGGTCGACCTATATATATCAAATTAAAGGTCTTTTTACAAAAGGTATAGTGGACGGGCTATTTTATTCGCTTCGGTGTCTGTCTGTCAGTCTGTCAATAAACTGAATATTAAACAAATTAGGTAGGTACATTGGTACATAGGTACTGATTTTCTCTAATCACGATCGAATAAACTACGGGGTAAAAAATTCCCGGAGGGCCGGGCCCAGCTTGTTCATAGCACAAAGGGAGTGAGTTTTAACTCGACAATGTTCAACATAGTGCATTTCTTCCCCGAACACTCTTGAACGGCTGGTCTGATTTGGTACACGTCTTCAGCGCCTGAAGAAGAGTTCTATCGTTCACTAAAGTATATAGCACAAAGGGAGTGAGTTTAAACTCGACAATGTTCAACATAGTGCGTTTCTTCCCCGAACACTCTTGAACGGCTGGTCTGATTTGGTACACGTCTTCAGCGCCTGAAGAAGAGTTCTATCGTTCACTAAAGTATAAGTGCATACGTTGAACAAAAGGCCTTCAATAGTTTTCAAGGGAGCCTGACGAGGACGAGGGCATCTTAGAAGCTCCATTCGGATCTCCGTTAGGCCAGCTACTCACTATCAGGTACACCTGTTCAGGTCCACCTGTCAGGTCTATCTGATAGTGAGTGGAATGCCAGTCTGGAATGCTCTTTTCTATGCACCGGAAGGATTCCGTGTGCCGCTGTCTGAATCTTACATTAGGTAACCTTTCTTGTTTCTTGAACTCTCCCAGTTTTCAACTTTAGTTTTAGTTCTCAAAGAAAACCTTTTCTCCCAGCCCTTTTCTTGTTCTTTCTTCTGTCAGTCACAGCGGAGCATAATGAGAATCCATGTTCTGAAAGCACTTACAGCAATGGTTCATGGTACTCTTTCTCTTTCACTCCCTTCTTTTCCCTTTCTCTCTTTATTCTCTAAATTCTACTTTACTGTTACTGTTCACAAATATTGTGCTCTCTCTCTCTCTCTCTCTCTCTCTCTCTGCCTCCCTGTTTTTATACTTTTCAAAGGTTTTAATGTTTTGTAGATTTCAGCAAAGTAGAAAATTAGCTAAAAAGCTCATATTCTCTCTCTCTCTCTCTCTTGCTTTTTCTCTTTATCTCTCTTCCATCTCACATAATTTACTTCTTGTCCCTATTTTGCTTTTTAATCCCTAGGTCATCCCGAAAGCGAAGAGATAAGCAAAACAGGATAGGAGAAAGCCGTTCTCGAAACGGCTGGCTTTGAGAACGAATTGGTGCTTTGTTAAGGAGAGCTATAGTGCTTCGCTCTGTCGAAACAATTAGGTACTACACTTAACCATCTCCTTCCCATCCCAAAAGGGAAAAAATGAAAAATACCTTTATTATATTCTGTAAAACGTAACATCAGTATCTACACTATGTATTTCAATAGGAAGGATAACTAATATTCCAGGAATTTCGTCCATATCACAGGATTTACTAGGAATAACTATGTTATTAGTACACTGTTATAAATTATCATAACTATGGAGCAAAAAAAAGTATTCCCGGAATTTGTCAACAGTACCGATTATACCGGGAATAGGTATATTGTCAATGTATCATAAACATTTACAATAGATGATTGAAATTCCGGGAATTCCCCAAGATCCTCCATTCTCTATCCAGAGATATGTTATCGTCACACCACAATGTTCGAAACTCATCTCCAGTCATGTAAAGCAAAACAAAGGAGGCTGTAGCTCACAAAATGAGAAAATTTTCAACACGCTCACTGCCATTAGATTGGTAAATTCGCTATCAGTTATAAAAGTAGATAGAGGCATCTTTAGTAGAGAGAGCTAAAATTCCCAGTTTGGTTGGGTATTCTGAAGTTGAAGGTAGTCCTCCAGTCCAGGCCACTCAGGCCAGTACATTGTTGGCTAAGGGAGGGAGGAAGGGAAATAGGGAGGTATATTGCCATATTGTATTTCAAAGGCTGCCTTAGTATAAGCACCGAGCTCACAAATCCTATTTACGTGGGAAATTCATATTTCCCTCTCTCTTCTCTCGTCCTTCTCCCTCCCTCATTCCCTCTCCTCTCTCTCTCTCCCAGTATTATATTCTGGTTTCGGGTCAATGTTAAATTTCCTCACATGGGAGGGATCCGAACCGCAAAAAGCTCATGAAGATTTTCACTCTCTCTCTCTCTCACAAGCCGTTAGGCACATATGTATTTTCTTCTTGAACTCTTGACAAGGAGAAAATACGTCTACAACTTTTCATATAAGAGCTCATGTTAATATCGATGCTTGTTGAAGAGGTTAATAGAGGGCACTGGAACTGCTGAGGTCTTATCATACCGAAAGCGAAGAGATAAGCAAAACAGGATAGGCGAAAGCCGTTCTCGAAATCGCTGGCTTTGAGAACGAATTGGTGCTTCGTTAAGGATTTTTTTTTTTTTAAAGAGGTTTGACAGAGGGAACTGTAACTTCTATGGTCTTATCGTCCCGAAATCGAAGAGAGAAGGAAGACAGGATAGGAAAAAGCCAGCCGTTCCGAGAACGAACATTATCCCATCAGGATAAAATCCGCCCCGGGCGGAATTTTTTGAAATCAACCCCAATCAGATTGCTTGATCCGAAGTTAATCCAAATACGCTCACTTGTGGCCTCGGCCATCAATGATCTACTAGTGTGGTTGCTTGTCCAAAGATAGTCTATTCGTACTCAATCTACAAGCATCCCCCTATTTGGGTTCTGGGGCACTCTATTCGGGTTTTGGGGCACTCTATTCGGGTTCTGGGCCGATTTCTATTTCACTTCGGGGGGGCGGCTTTTGTACTACAGGGTTGGGGTCGTTCCAGGGTTGTATTTCGGCCGAGCCGAACACGAGATAGAATAGATTGGTGACCGCCAGAATTATGAACGTGAGCCAAAACACGAGCCTCCATTCCGACATTGTACTCTGAAATGAAAATTGGAGTTAAATATAATGGAGCAACCTCCGTGGCCGAGTGGGTATCACACTAGGCTTGCACGTAGGAGGCCCGGGTTCGATTCCCGGCGGGGCCGCAGTTTTTTTTCGGCTCTGTGCTTGGCGTTCAGGGTGCACTTGGCCTCGTGAAGACAATTGAGTGGCTACTTTTATTGAGTTCGGTCTTGATGGATGAGCTGGAGAAGTGAGGCAATTATGGGAGAGAATTGGGAAAGGGAAATAATAAAGGGAGGGAAAAGAAGAGGAGGGGAAAAGGAAGAGAGGAAAAGGAGGAGGTGTAGAAAATGGGTGCACAGTAATCTAATCATAGTCATGACACGACAAAGGACCAATTTATTCTGTCACTCCCCTTTCCTCCTCCCTCCTTCATCAAGCATAAGCTCCCTAGTCAGTAACAGGCCCGGATTGAACTTTGTCTTTTGGTTGGACCAAACTTTCATAATTGGGTACTTTTCTTCATTTATTTTTCTATTTCAAGGAGAAATAAGCTCAAAGGGAGATAAAGAGAAAGGAGACCGGAAATAGTGGAAGGCGCGAGAGAAAGAGAAAAAGAACTTGGGGTGAAGATAGAGAGGAGAAAGAAGAAAGGAGATGGAGGAATGTAGGGAGGGAGGGAGAGATAGGTAAATAGAAAAAGGGGAGGGGAGGGAAAGGGAAAGGGAAGACATGTGGGCTTTTTTTTACAAATTCAATTGGAAAACCAAAAAGAGTGTACCAGGAAAGCGCAGGGTCCTACCGCACAGTTCACAATTCCTAGTGTCTAACTCCCTAAGAAATGAACCGGCCCTGTATTAAGCTTCCCTGCCCTACTTCTGCTCTTATGAACTTTAAATGTCCCGCACAATGCGGGTAATGAGAAAGAGAGAAAAAGAAATTGGGGTGAAGATAGAGAGGAGAAAGAAGATGGAGGACTGTAGGGAGGGAGGGATAGGTAAATAGAAAAGGGGAGGGGAGGGAAAGGGAAGATATGTGGGCTTTTTTTACAAATTCAATTGAAAAACCAAAAAGAGTGGTACCAGAAAAGTGCAGGGTCCTGCCGCACAGTTCACAATTCCTAGTGTCTGATTCCCTAAGAAATGAACCGGCCCTGTATTAAGCTTCCCTGCCCTACTTCTGCTCTTATGAACTTTAAATGTCCCGCACAATGCGGGTAACGGACACAGAATAGGAGGATATAACCCCATACATAACATAGACATACATAAATACCCCATACATAAAGTAAAGACATATATAAATACCTCATACATAGCCCATACCTAGAAACATATGTACATAAATAAATAAAATATGGCCCACTTTTTCCCCGAGTAATCACAGAATTTTCAATTTCAAACGGCTGCTACAGCATAAATTGTTTTAAAAAATTGAATTTTGTATTTTAAAAAAAGTATTTTTAAAACATAAAAATAATAATAAATAAAACCGCCCGTCAAGCACCAATTTCAAATTTGAATTCCTATTGGACACACAATGTTTCGAATATGAAAATATTTTTTATTTCCCTTCTTTTTATTTTTCAAAAAAGCCTGACGACTTCAGTGACAGGATATTTTCCACCATTCATGTCAACCATTTTGACACAAGGCTTGAAATTCTGACGTAACATTTCATTTTCATTTTTTCCTCTGTGAATTTCTCCACCGTTTCTATTTTCCCATTTTAAAATATTTTCAATGTCTAGCGCTCCTTCTATTGTTTTCTCTTACTGTCTTTCTCTCCCTTTCTCCTCTTTCTCTCCCATTCCCTTTCTTTCTCTCCCCCCTCTCTCTGTTTCTTCCTCTCTTTCGCCTAATGTCACAAGGAAAAAGTCTCCGTTTTAATATTCTATTTTTTCCATATATCTTTTATTTTCCATTTGTTTAAAAGGTTTTCTTTATGACTTGTTAGTGTCTTGCTTAGATCTACATTCACGGATGAGAATGTAGCACAGATTCTCAAGCTAATATTCTGATGAAGGTGATGTGATTTTGCGCTCGCTACTCGTGACACATCATAAATGTTGCAGCTTTTCCTGAAAGAAGCTCAAGTCAAGTTGCGAGTTATTGAATTATGTACTCACTTCTTCGTATCTTAGAAGTTAGAACGATGTGCATATACGTGGAGATTTCAAATTTCTGAAGAACGATCTTCTCGTATTACCTAGAATTTTAAAATTCATATTTAAACACAAACCGAAAAGTCCCATTTTTTCTTTCTTTCTTTTTTTTTTTATCTGTATATTCTATTGTTCATGAGTTTTATTCTGATTCAAAATACTTATGTGCCTTACAACAAAACAATAGATACATAGAACAATAGACACCTACAGTTAGAATTCCCTATTTTGACCCTAATAACAGAATAATAGAATTCCCTACTCTTTTTTTCCACTTTCATCCTTTTTCTGCTCAGGTTCAAAAGTTCAAACTCATCTAAACTCTAAAGTAAATCTATGTAAGTCAAGGCACTAAGCAAATGAGATTATTAAATTTTATAATTCAAGTTGCGAGTTATTGAATTATGTACTCATTTCTTCGTATCTTAGAAGTTAAAACGATGTGAATACTTGGAGATTTCAAATTTCTGAAGAACGATCTTCTCGTATTACCTAGAATTTTAAAGTTCATATTTAAACACAAACTGAAAAGTCCCATTTTTTTTTTATCTGTATAATCTATTGTTCATGAGTTTTATTCTGATCCAAAATACTTATGTGCCTTACAACAGAACAATAGATACATAGGACAATAGACACCTACAGTTAGAATTCCCTATTTTGACCTTAATAACAGAATAATAGAATTCCCTACTCTTTTCTTCCACTTTCATCCTTTTTCTGCTCAAGTTCAAAAGTTCAAACTCATCTAAACTCTAAAGTAAATCTATGTAAGTCAAGGCACTAAGCAAATGAGATTATTAAATTTTATAATTCAAAAGTCAGGTCTTTAGAATTCCATTACGTTTCTTTCGTAATAATTTATTAAAAATATGTACCTTTTTACTACAGTTTTTTCCCCCTTCCATATTCTTTCTCTTTTTTTTTTATTATTTTTTTTTTCTCATTCCATATTCTTTCTCTTCATTGAGGTAGAAACACTGTTCACCCCAAACTTGGCCAATAATTTGGCACTGCAACAATTTCTTTTTAATCTTTGGTTGAATGAATTTGAAATTATAATAGACAATTAAAACACCTTCCTCCCATGCTGTCTCACTCACACCACCGCCGTTTCCTATCTATGTCTTATTCCGAGTTCTTTTCTCTCTCTCTTTTAATTTAATTACGTTAGATCTCCCTCTCCTCCTTCTCTCTCTCTCCCTCTTGACGTTCCTTTTTCTGTTATTATTCCAATTTTATTAAAATGAACTCGAGTCAAAAGAAACATCCTCGGTACCTCTTCAATCCTCCGATGCAACAGAGGGATAGATAGAGGAAACTCACCAAAGGCGTCGAAGAATGTGGGACTGAAGAGTCTTAGGTATTTAGGTAGGTAAATAGATATTAACGGAAAAGTAAAAGTTTCTCTCCCTCTTTTTTCGTTTTCTTTGTGAAATTTTAGGTAGAAAGAAACTAGAGGGAAGGAATGGAAAAAATAAGAATAAGAAAAAACAAAGATATGTTTACAAGAAAGAGAACTAAGAGATACAAAAAGAGAGATAAGGATGTAGAGGGGGAAAAAGAGAATAAGAAAAAAAGAGGGATATAAAGAGAAAAAGGATAGAGAAAGGAAGAGGGGAGGAAGAGAGAGGGGTGAGAAAGAGGTTAAAAAAAGCTTGTTTTTCCCTCTGTTTTTAGACAGGTGTTTTTCTAAAACTTGAACTCGTTCTTTCCCTTTTTCTAAATAGAAAAAAGAATAATATAATACAATAAAAACAATGAGAAATTTTTTTCTTAGTATTATTCGAACTTGACTTTCTAACTCTGGGTGAGAGTTTGAAGAGAGAGGAAAAGGAGGAGGTGTAGAAAATGGGTGCACAGTAATCTAATCATAGTCATGACACGACAAAGGACCAATTTATTCTAGAGCGGTTCTCTCCCTCCCTCTCTCTCTCTCTCTCCCTCCTTCTACCATCCTTCGCTGTGTCTCTTTCTCTTTGCTGTCATGGATATACGTATTATATCTCTTTCTCTATATGTACCTTTTTACTAGTTTTTTTTTCCTTCCATATTTTTTCTCTTCATTGAGGTACCTAGAAACACTGTTCACCCCAAACTTGGTCAATAATTTGGCACTGAAATAATTTTTCTTTAATCTTTGGTTGAATGAATTTGAAATTAATAGACAATTAAAACACCTTCCTTCCATGCTGTCTCACTCACACCACCGCCGTTTCCTATCTGATGTCTTATTCCGAGTTCTTTTCTCTCTCTCTCTTTTAATTTAATTACGTTAGATCTCCCTTTCCTCCTTCTCTCTCCCTCTCGACGTTCCTTTTTCTGTTATTATTCCAATTTTATTAAAATGAACTCGAGTCAAAGGAAACATCCTTGGTACCTCTTCAATCCTCCGATGCAACAGAGGGATAGATAGAGGAAACTCACCAAAGACGTCGAATAATGTGGGACTGAAGAGTCTTAGGTATTTAGGTAGGTAAATAGATATTAACGGAAAAGTAAAAGTTTCTCTCCCTCTTTTTTCGTTTTTGCTTTTTCTCTTTATCTCTCTTCCATCTCACATAATTTACTTCTTGTCCCTATTTTGCTTTTTAATCCCTAGGCTGAAAGATAGACAGAGAGAGAGAGATGCAGAGAGAGGGAGAGAGACAGAGAGGGAGAGGGAAAGAGAGAGAGGAAAGGTATTTAATGTATAAGTTCTAGCAAAGTTGAAAATTAGTTAAAGCAAAGTAGATTTTTTTTAATAATAAAAAACTGCGACAGAGATATTCTCTCTCTTTCTCTCTCTCTCTTCTTACAATTTTTATAATAGACCTAACTTCTCTCTATTTCTTACTTTATGATAATCGTTCTCCCTCTCCCTCCCCCTTTCTTTCTTTCTCTTTTCAAAACGAGGATCACTTTTCCATTTCCTTCCAATAACTTTTTTAGATAGTTTTATTGAGAGAGAGAGAGAGAGAGAGAGAGAGAGAGAGAGAGAGAGAGGGGGGGGGGAGGGGGGGGAGATGGAGGCGAAAGTCATGGTCCTATCCGCAAAAAAAAATATGGCGTAGAATCCATAGAGTGTACCTAAAAAGAAGATAATTAGGAGGGAAGAATGAGAAGAAGAAGAAGAAGAAGAAGAAGAGAGAGAGAGAGAGAGAGAGAGAGAGAGAGAGAGAGAGAGAGAGAGAGAGAGAGAGAGAGAGAAAGAAAGGTGGATGGACAGAAGTTTTCATTTTCGCATAATAGCTTTGTTTGTAATGCATGAATAAGCGAGAAGGATGGAGAGAGAGGTGAGGGAGGGAGAGAGATCATAAATCCGCGTCTCATTTCCTTTCCCGGGGGTTTCAAAAGTATCTTTTATCCTTCTCCCTCTCCTCCTCCTTCTCTTTCCTTTCCTACCCCCTCGCCTCCTCTTTTTCTCATTCTCCATTCTTTTTCTCATCCCCCCCCTCCTCCTCAATCTGCTCCTTTTCCTTCTTCTTCTTCTTCTTCTTCTTTTTCTTCTTCTTCTTCTTCTCCTCCTCCTCCTCTTCTCCTCTCCCTCTCCCAGGGGACACGATAAAGAGGCAAAACCCAAAGGGATGGATGAGAAAGAAAGGAGGGAGAGGAGAGAGAGAGTTTAAAAAATATTTATGTGTTTATGCTTACTTTTTAAAACTGAAAATAAACCGAGGGAGATATATTTTAGAACAAAGCGATAAAGAGGCAACACCCAAAGGGAGGAATGAGAAAGAAAGGAGGGAGAGGAGAGAGAGAGAGTTTAAAAAATATTTATGTGCTTATGCTTACTTTTTAAAACTGAAAATAAACCGAGGGAGATATATTTTAGAACAAAGTTCATTTTCTCCCTCCTTCTCCTCTTTCTCCTCCTCCTCCTCTTCTACTTCCCCTCTTCCTGCTTTCTCCTCCTCCTCTTCCTCTTTCTCCCTCTCTTTCTCTTCTACTTCCCCTCTTCCTCCTCCTTCTCCTCCTCTTTCTCCTCCTCCTCTTTCTCCCTCTCTTTCTCTTCTACTTCCCCTCTTCCTCCTCCTCCTCTTCCTTCTTACCCCCCTCTTTCTGGCTCCCACTGTGTTTTAGGTAAGTTTTAAATTCACGTACGCGTATTGTACATTATGGACTAAAAGTTTACATGTTTACCCATTTATTCGGATGGGGTTGTACATTATTCTGTCCCTTGCCAAGGCCTATGAAAGATAAAGGGTACTTTTTGTTGTACACATAGAAGGTACCCATATGTATGTACCTACTCATGTAGGTACTATAAATAATCTTTTCAAATCAAATCAAATCATGGTATCTTTGTGGTAAAGCAGAGAGCTCTCACAACTTTGTGGGTATCACAGTATTACAAGTCTTCCATTTACTCAATCATCATATTTAATATCGCTCGTCTCTTCGACTTGTAATGCCGCCACTGGTCGCTACTCGATTATAGTAGCTACTCAATTGTCCTCACGAGTGCGCCCCGAAAAAAATCTCGGCCCCGTCGGGAATCGAACCCGGACCTCCTTCGTGCAAGCCTAGTGTGATACCCACTCGGCCAAGGAGGTTGCTTATAAATAATCTTTTCATAATATTACAAGATTTTCTTTTCCGGGGCTTTAAAAGAGATAACCGAGCCTTGTTAGCTTGGCGGTTAGAGCGTCTGCCTCGTAAGAACTAGGCCGCGGGTTCGATTCGGGTTTTATCCTGAACGGATGTTCGTTCTAGGAACAGCTATCTCTCTCATATCCTCTCTTTCTTCTCTCTTCGATTTCGGTACGATAAGACCCTAGCAGTTACAGTTCCCTCTGTCAAACCTCTTCAACTCAAAAGAGATACCCCATAGGTATAACTTTAACAAAATCATTTTAAAACTCCCTCACTCTGTCTTTCTCTCAATCCCACGCTCTTTATCTCCCTCTCTTTTTCTATTTAGATCCAAAAGAAATTCCCTTAAAATAAACAGGTTTAGGCCTTTGAAAAAATAAATAATAAGGTTTTCTCTCCATCCCTCCTTTCCTTTCTCTCTCTCTCTCTCTCTCTCTTCGTTCCAATACCTCTCTCTCTCTTTCTTTCTTCGTTCCAATACCTCTCTCTCTCTTTCTCCGTTCAAATACCTCTCTCTCTCTCTTCGTTTCTCTCCATTCCTCTCTCTTTCTCTCTCTCTTCGATTCTATCCATTCCTCTCTCCTTTTCTCTCTCCCTCCTTTCTTTCTCTCCCCTCTCCTCGTTTCTCCTTAGGTCTCCTTCCTCCTTCTTTTTCCAAAAATATCTCCTTGTTTATTTTTACTCAGGTTTTAGCCGCACGGTATTAGCCTAAGTAGGTAGTCGGAAAAGCTGCATTATCCTTCATTGAACCTTGCACAAGGTATTAGGCTAAGAAGATAAGGAGCTTTTCTGTAACGAGTTAGAACAGCGAACAACGCTTGTTCGTACGTACTTCCTTAGAGCGAAAAAAATAAATAAACAAATAAGGGGAAAAATTCTCCTAATGTTTATTTTTGGATATTGAACCTTTGTTTATTTTTGGAATAACGAACCTTTGACATCGGAAAGAGATAAGTGGTTAGGCGGAAGAGCTCCTTCAGGAGAGCCCTGCCATTTAAAAGAAAGCCAGGAAAAAATCCAAGTACCTATACCTACAACTAATCTACATATTAGCTAGGTATGGATAATAACGTAGATTCTGCTACTAACCGCCTACCGCCTACTTTATATATATTATTGAACGAACAAACTGAGCTCTAAAGTATCATCTTAACGACTTTATTTGCTTCGGCGCGGTCTATTACGTAGCTTGCCTAATGTATTGGTCAAGCTCGCAAGGAGAGCGTGGCGTGGTTTCAATCCCTTAGTTTGGCACTTCGTTGTTCGTTCATGGTTTGGTATGAGATTTCAAACTGTCCTTATTCTGTGGAGCACCCTGTATAGAAAACGTTTGGCTAAACTCATATACTTTCGCATCGGGAGGGAAAAAAAGCGAAGCGAAAAGCTGTTGCCTTGATGATTATGCTCTCCCCGGGATTTCAATGTTCATGCATGCATTTCCTTTATGAGTGTGTAACTATATCTCGTATGCCAGAACTGGGTAAAACTTTGTATGATTTGCCGAAAAGTACCTACCTATAAGTCAGTCGGGGTTGAATAGTAAAGAAAGATACTCCGAAATTATTGCCCGAGGCAATAATTTCGCCCTTCGTTTGTAATTTCTTGCATTTGTGTACATTGATTTATAACCAATAGTCTAAAGAAATAAAAGTGTGACCCTTCATTGGGTACCATGCTAAGAGCCTCCTCCCATTAACCTTATCCAGTCTAAGTGGGGCCTGGAAAAGCCAGCAACACCCAATTGCCAAAATAACCATTCATTACCAGTTTCAACATTACGTTTCCTTTTTGCTTTCTCCTTTGTGACTCTATTTTTAAAAAGACATTTTCTTCTCCTGGCTGTAAAGTTTCGGCTAAACTCATATACTTTCGCATCGGGAGGGAAAAAAAGCGAAGCGAAAAGCTGTTGCCTTGATGATTATGCTTTCCCCGGGATTTCAATGTTCATGCATGCATTTCCTTTATGAGTGTGTAGCTATATCTCGTATGCCAGAACTGGGTAAAACTTTGTATGATTTGCCGAAAAGTATACCTATAAGTGAGTCGGGGTTGAATATAGTAAAGAAAGATCCTCCGAAATTATTGCCCGAGGCAATAATTTCGCCCTTCGTTTGTAATTTCTTGCATTTGTGTTCATTGATTTATAAGTTATAACCAATAGTCTAAATAAATAAAAGTGTGACCCTTCATTGGGTACCATGCTAGGAGCCTCCTCCTATTAACTTTATCCAGTCTGAGTGGGATATCAACCATGCGGAACAACCAGATGTATTCAACGTGTTATCCGATGCTGGCTTTCACCAGTGTACCAGTTTAAAGTGGTCCTTATATCAACCTCATTCAGTCAAAATCGGTCCAGGAAAAACCAAATATGCGGAAGAACCAGGTGTAAGCAACTGGGAGAGAATGCCTCAGACATGAACTTCGCCCCAGCCCAGTAACCAGTTTCAACATTACGTTTCCTTTTTGCTTTCTCCTTTGTGACTCTATTTTTAAAAAGACATTTTCTTCTCCTGGCTGTAAAGTTTAGGAAAACAAGTGTTACCTAACAGAGTCCCAAGTTACCTAGCTCTGCTCCCTACACATACATATGTGGTACGTCATAATTTCATGATGCTTTCTGCAAGATGAGGTGCACATCACTCATGCACACTGGGGTGCACATCACTCAAAGAACAGCTCTGCCCCCTACATACATACATAATATGTGGTACGTCATAATTTCATGATGCTTTCTGCAAGATGAGGTGCACATCACTCATGCACACTGGGGTGCACATCACTCAAAGAACTCGGGGTGCACTCACGGAGCAAAATATTCCGCATGTCAAACTTCAAAGGGAAAAAAGAGAAAAAAATCCCGTTTCAAAAAGGATTTTACCCCCGCGAGGGATTTCCCGCAGCAGTTTTCGTAACGAATTTCTAATTAAATTAATTAAATAAACAAAGAGATGAAGCTGTGGATTACTGTGTGGAGTGGCAGGAATTGCAGTAGGTGG
>NW_007377462.1:147304-196213 GCF_000475195.1 Diaphorina citri
CGCCTCTCTCTCTCTCTCTCTCTCTCTCTCTCTCTCTCTCTCTCTCTCTCTCTCTCTCTCTCTCTCTCTCTCTCTCTCTCTCCTTCCTCTTTCTGTACAGATACACACCTACTTACATAACATCTATTTCTCTATCTCTTTCTTCTCTTTGATACCTACATATTCTCCATCATTTCTCTCTTCTCTTTACACGGTAAATACTTTCTTTCTCTCCTTGCTTTCTCTTTCTCTCTCTCTCAAACAGTATCCGTATCTCTTTCTAACTCCATCTTTCTCTCCCTGCTCTCTCTCTATCCTTGGGTGTGCATTTTTCCTATCCCCCCACTCTCTACTCACACATGTGCTTTACGAAGAATAACTGTTAACAGGCTTTAGGCGGGAATATAATATTTCTCTCTCTCTCTCTCTCTCTCTCCCCTCTCCTTTTCTCCCTCCATTTCTATTTATCTACATTTTTCCATATCTCTCTCTCTCTCTCTTCGTTCCTTTCTTTTCGAGTTTCTCCCTCCCTCTCTACCTTTTTCTATTTTTCTTTCCCTCCCTCCCTCCCTTCTTCTATCTATCCGTCTCTTTCATTCACTCCTATAGCTGAAACTGTGCCAGTGTATTCTCCAGCAATTCTCCATGCAGAATAAAAGGGAACGAGAAAAGGATAGGGAGAGGGTGGAAGAAATGCGAAAGTAGAGCAATAAGAAGGAATAACAGGAGAAAAAGAGAGGAAAAGAGAAATGAAAAGGGTCTTGAGGAAGAAAAAAGAGAAGGAAAACGAGTGGAGGAATAAAGTAAGAAAAAGAGAGGAGGAAGAAGGGAAGGAAATGCAAAGGAGAGGGAGGAAAAAGAGGAATACAAGAAGGAGGTAAAATACATACAGTCACGTCAAGAACACTTATGAATGTGAACCTTTAGGAAAGAGAGGGGAGTGTCAGAGGAAGATACCGAAAAGGAAGGAAGAGGTAAAGAAATTTTCTACTGAGCTGTAAAAGTGGGACAATAAACAAGCAACGAAACCAAATGTTTGGTAAACTCTTCCACTGGTGGGGGTCGCACCAATAACCTCCCAAGGAGAATGTCAAAGTCAAATGAGTACTTCAGAATGGCTAAAGATTCTGAAGAAGAATAAAACTACAATTTATTCAAATGTACATCTAGCGGTGTATCAATCCCTAGGTACTCGTACATTATCATAATAAGGTGTTGGAGTTGGAAAACGAAGGATTTGTTTGAAGACAACCACAAGCTTCCACTCAGAACTTTATACATCTTTAAACAAGAAGACGAAAATGTTTTTCCTACGCAATGAAACCACTTAAGAAGCTTTCAAAGAAGTTTCGCCGATGATGATAGCATTCCCTTGAAGATACCGAAAAAGGAGGAAGAGGTAAAAATTTTTCTACTGAACTGTAAAAGTGGGACAATAAACAAGCAACGAAACCAAATGTTTGGTAAACTCTTCCACTAATGGGGGTCGCACCAATAGCCTCCCAAGGAGAATGTCAAAGTCAAATGGGTACTTCAGAATGGCTAAAGATTCTGAAGAAGAATAAAACTACAATTTATTCAAATGTACATCTAGCGGTGTGGCAATCCCTAGGTACATTAACATAATAAGGTGTTGGAGTTGGAAAACGAAGGATTTGTTTAAAGACAACCGCAAGCTTCCACTCAGAACTTTATACATCTTTGAACAAGAAGACGAAAATGTTTTTCCTACGCAATGAAACCACTTAAGAAGCTTTCAAAGAAGTTTCGCCGATGATGATAGCATTCCCTTTGATGTTTATTTTCAGCCCAACGAAGGGAAAGGAGTTACAAATCGGTTCCGCTGAATTAAGGATTGAAAACCACAACTTACACAACTTGTTTAACAAAAAGTTAGACTTTGGACTCTTTTATTCATGAATAAAGGATTCGAGTTTAACCTTTTCAGACTCCTTCTTCCTTTTTGGAACAAAAATTAATTTCCTTTTTTTTCAGCTCGAGCAAAACTGTTTAAATAATTTATAAATCGTATAAACTTTTAAAAAGTTCGAGTTTCAGGAGAACAATAGAACTTAACCCCTTCTGGTTGCAAGAGAGTAGAAGAACTATTTGAAAGCTACATGGTGGGGGTTTTCCACAGGACTATGTTCATTTAGGACTGGACAAAGGAGGGAGGAATCCTTAGAAATGCTCTTACATAGGTAATAAAAGAGCTTTCTGGAAAATAATGAATAGACAAAAATAAATAATAGAGTTCATCTAAAATACGACTAGAAAGCTTGGTCCAAACAGAAAGAGATATTGACACTAGATTTGCTCCAAATTATTCGATTTGAAATCAAGGCTGATTGTGTCCTATAAAACAACTGATGCAATAAGCATCTAGAAAGTAATTTTCATAAACCTATTATTGAGAAGATCAAAAATAAATTAGAATGTACCAAAGGTCCAACAACTGATGCAATAAGCATCTAGAAAGTAATTTTCATAAACCTATTATTGAGAAGATCAAAAATAAATTAGAATGTACCAAAGGTCTGTAAATATCTCGAAATGTCAAAACGTCGAAAACGTTAGGTACTCAAACTAAACCTTGAAGGATGCCTCCTGACTTTCTGTCACAAAGATCGCTGTTACAAGTCAAACAAACTTCTTGTCTTCTTGAAAAACACCTTTCTATTTACTTTCAAGGAAAGTTCAAAAGTTTTTTTCCCCTCTGTTTTTATTTTAATTTTCGAACAAAGTTTGGATTCATAGGCTTTTGGAAATGAACAAAAGAAGACGAAACTTCTCGGACGTTAATATTATTTCGTCCGGTTTACACAAACAGAAAGCCTTGGGGGGAAAAGGATTGGAGGGGAGATAAGAATAAGGTAGGGGGTGCAGGTACATATATTAAGAGGTAGGTAAGAGAGATTAAGAGGGGTTGTTGGCTGTGAGGGGAGGGGGGTTAGGATCATTGGGTATATTGTGGGTGGAGGAAAGATTTAGAGAGGGTTGGGTGGCACTGAGGGGGAGTGGGGGAGGATTGAAGAAGAGGGGCAGCTCAGTGTGGGTGGGGGAAAGATTAAGGGAGGGGTTGGTGGTTCGGTGGCTCTAGGGCCAATTGTGGTGGAAATTTCAAAGTGTATAATTTTCGCAGCTTTTCTGAGCCTGCAGCTGTTTGTACTGCGAATTTCGTTCTTTCCCACTCTCTCCTCCTTCTACTCCAGTTCTCATCTTTCTTCTAACTTCTTTCCCCTCCTTCTATTATCTCTCTCTGTGTTTAGTTAGCTTACACCAGCAGACTGAGTTCTGATTTTGATTTTTCTTTCTGCTTTTTGTTTTAAGTAACCACCCTCTCTGTCTGTACATGTCTTCGCCTCTCTCTCTCTCTCTCTCTCTCTCTCTCTCTCTCTTCTACTTTTTATTGTACACATAGAAGGTACCCACATGTATGTAGGTACCTACTCATGTAGGTACTATAAATAATCGGTATCTTTGTGGTAAAGCAGAGAGCTTTCTCACAACTCACAACTCTCTTCGATTCTATCCATTCCTCTCTCCTTTTCTCTCCCTCCTTTCTTTCTCTCCCCTCTCCTCGTTTCTCCTTAGGTCTCCTTCCTCCTTCTTTTTCCAAAAATATCTCCTTGTTTATTTTTACTCAGGTTTTAGCCGCACGGTATTAGCCTAAGTAGGTAGTCGGAAAGCTGCATTATCCTTCATTGAACCTTGCACAAGGTATTAGGCTAAGAAGATAAGGAGCTTTTCTGTAACGAGTTAGAACAGCGAACAGCTGCATTATCCTTCATTGAACCTTGCACAAGGTATTAGGCTAAGAAGATAAGGAGCTTTTCTGTAACGAGTTAGAACAGCGAACAACGCTTGTTCGTACGTACTTCCTTAGAGCGAAAAAAATAAATAAACAAATAAGGGGAAAAATTCTCCTAATGTTTATTTTTGGATATTGAACCTTTGTTTAAGAGGGCAATATATTGCCTTATCTTTACATCCTCTAGATACGGTTTGAGCTGATGGTGGGAGTCGATTGCTATCAAGTGTGATACGAAAATTCTACTTTGCACAATATAACCGTAATCCCCATTTTCCTGCTATTATTACTGTTGGACTGCGACTGGTTGACCTTTTTTTTTTTGTCTACTCTTGTTCCGAGTTCCAAGTTAAAGTGACCTGACTGACGACTAGGTTGGATCAGAATGGAGTAAGTAGTTGGTCAGCATTTAGATGCCAGCAGTCTGAAAGAACCCTAGTTCAGAATAATTTCGGCTCAGCAGCACGAGATAGTCCCAGAAGCCTCAAGGTCACGCGTCTACGTACATCTTCCGTCCTTTAGTGATCCGTTGATGTCGACAACATTCAACGTCGCAAAGCCACTGGAAATCACTGTCTATACTTTTATGCCAGAGAGTATTGGATTCACATTATCTAACATGTTGACATAAAAGATTTATTTTTGAGGGAGAAGCATCATTGGATTGATGGCAATGATTT
This sequence comes from Diaphorina citri, assembly GCF_000475195.1. Taxonomy (NCBI): domain Eukaryota; kingdom Metazoa; phylum Arthropoda; class Insecta; order Hemiptera; family Psyllidae; genus Diaphorina; species Diaphorina citri. The sequence goes on from NW_007377462.1 coordinate 151,775, forward strand.
GCATAGCATCAATATTCAAAGCCATGTCGAAATAATTATCCGACTCACTGAGCAGAGTAATGACCTCGAACCCAATACCTCCCTCAGTACTACCCTATACCTCCCCAGTACTTCCTCAGGCCTGAAACTCTCTCCATCAGACCTCCTCTCGCTGTCTTTCTCCTCCTTTCTTTCCCTTCATTGGCCTTGTCCATGTTTTCTCTTATATTTGGTTTTCTATGTCGCCTCTTCTTTTGTAGGTATCTCAAATATGTTGGAGTTTGTAGAAAAATTGTGAGTAAAGTAATGGTAAACTTTATTATTCAATGTTGGCAGGGTATATTGGCATACTCTGAATAAATGGTCATAAAAAAGATAAGAAAAGACCTGCCAAAGACACAAAGAAAATTGAGAACCATGGACAAAGAGAGTTTAAATTTCAAATGAACCCATTTCCACAGCAAACGAAGAAAGTGTTACGAGAACCCTGTTGATTTTCATTACTTGAATGTGTAATAAAGAAACTTTTTCCATTTGCTAAAGAAACATGTTTCGTACAATTCTATTCACCTTTTCCAACTCGGATGAGAGGGGACAGGGTAGACAAACATTGACCCAAAACCGTAAAAGCGAAGAAGAAAATTAAAACTTCTCCTAAAAATACAAAAGTTCACCTGTCCTGAAGGGATATCTTTTCAAAGTGGGAAAAATTCACAATTTCTAACCATCGTGGCATTGTCGGATAACAAGACAATTCTCATTTTTCTCTGGGTACCTAAAATAACAACTTGGTTAACTTTGGAAATTGTAGGCCCATCTTTTTCCCCCTTCAATTAAAACAGGCCCTGCTCCTGTAAAATTTCCACCTTGTCCTATAGTCCTACACATCGACCTCATGTTCAGTGACCTATTTACAACCTGGCGAGAAGAAAGGGAAAAAATAAAGGATGGTGGACAAGAAAAATTCCCCTTTCTTCCAGAATATGATTACTGTTTACTCCCTCCGTAGTGCTGGACACCCATGAGGGACGAGACAAGGGAAATTGAATGGACAGGAAGGGAGGTTCAATCTCTCCATTAAACAACACGTCCAGTTAAGGGAGGAGGGAGGAAAGGGGACATTAATTTGAAGCCCTAACCTGTTAGGTCCTCGTGAACATCTGAGATGAAAAATTACCAAGGAAAAGAATTGGGAAACAGGCAATTTTGTCACATTTTAGAAATGCCAAATATTTTCTTTTCTGACAGTCAAGACAAAAACTGAAGAAACATAATGATATTGACACATTATTTACCAACACGGTTTATTTTATTGAAGAAAAAGTACACAAGAAGACCTTTTCGAAAAAGATGACGAAGAAAGCAGGATTTTGAAATTGGGAATGTCAAATGACGGTTTTGAAAATAGGAAAGATTAATAAAACATTTTAATGAGAAAATGTCAAAACGTTAAGTACTCAAACTAAACCTTGAAGGATGCCTCCTGACTTTCTGTCACAAAGATCGCTATTACAAGTCAAACAAACTCCTTGTCTTCTTGAAAAAAACACCTTTCTATTTACTTTCAAGGAAAGTTTGAAAGTTTTTTCCCCCTCTGTTTTTATTTAAATTTCTGAACAAAGTTTGAATTCATAGGCTTTTGGAAATGAACAAAAGAAGACGAAACTTCTCGGACGTTAATATTATTTCGTCCGGTTTACACAAACAGAACGCCTATTCCCTGACGCTTCAGGCTAAACAACATCAGCACTGACAAACGAACTTTTCCTTTCACAGTTCCGGAACTCTCGTGTTTCCCCGGAACTCGGGGAAGGTAGCTGATTAATCTCCCAAAATAATTTTAAAGCAGCGAGCTTACTTATACGCCCCGAATACGATTCATACTGCTCGCATAGTACTGTCCCTTTATCCAGCAGTGGGCTACCACTATTATTATGGTCAAATTCTCAAATTATTTTGAGGATAAAATTCCATACCTCGGCTAGGCTTGAACCCACGCCCTCCTGTTTACCAGCCGAGCGTCTTGACCACTACACCACCGAGACAGGTATAGCATCCCCAGATAATACCATCAAAAAGCCCTAACCTGTTAGGTCCTCGTGAACGTCTGGATATGAAAAATTAACAAGAAAGAGAAATGGGAAACATGTAATTTTGTATCATGTTAGAATTGTTAGATATACCATTTTTTTTTCTTTTTGTCAAATGAAGTCAAAAACTAAAAAAAATAATAATAATAATAATAACATGGTTTAATATATTGAATTAAAAAAGTACCCAAGACCTTTTCGAAGAAGATGACGAAGAAAGCAGGATTTTGAAATTGGGAATGTCAAATGACGGTTTTGAAAATAGGAAAGATTAATAAAACATTTTAATGAGTGTAATAAAGAAACTTTTTCCATCTGCTAAAGAAACATGTTTCGTACAATTCTATTCACCTTTTCCAACTCGGATGAGAGGGGACAGGGTAGACAAACATTGACCCAAAACCGGTAGAAGAACTATTTGAAAGCTACATGGTGGGGGTTTTCCACAGGACTATGTTCATTTAGGTCTGGACAAAGGAGGGAGGAATCCTTAGAAATGCTCTTACATGGGTAATAAAAGAGCTTTCTGAAAAATAATGAATAGACAAAAATAAATAATAGAGTTCATCTAAAATACGACTAGAAAGCTTGGTCCAAACAGAAAGAGATATTGACACTAACGCTTTTCATTAATAATTTTGAAAAATTTATTCTTGTCGCTCGTGTTGTTAATTTGTAGTGGGAAATGCTTTTCAGTTACTTTTATTAGTGACGTGGAAAATTATTATACCTACACCGATCAGGGGGAAAAATGTTTGAAAGATTCTGGGAACAGAGATCTGGGGAGAGATTTCAATGAACTCGAATCTACATTCTTATTTTGCAGTTAGTAAACTTCTACTGGTCATCAGCTAAAGAACAAAGGACTAATATGATTTCTGCACGGACAACAAGCCTCGCGACAAGAATTGCAGCACTTGAAACACACCACACCTAGTTCCAATCCGTACTACTCAGTACCCAGCCCATTGCGACAGGTAAAAAAAAGGCCATTAAAAAAGCCTTTTAAAAATAAAACATTTTAAAAAGATCCCATGCCCGTTATGAACAGTATAACAAAGCACAATAAATAAGGCATTTCTTCCTTTACATTTCTCAGTTCTGTTGTTTTCCTTTTCTATTGTGCCTCCTTGACGCAGTCTTAACGTAATTATAAGTCTAATTCTCTTCTCTCTTTTCATCTATCTTCCTTCATTTTCTTTTGTTCTTCGCTCAAATACCGCTGTCTTGTCTCTTGAGATTTGCACAAAGTTAAAAAAAGGAAAAGTTTTTTTACCAACTTCTTTCTCCTCTCACCTCTCAGGTTTCATTTTCTTTCTTACTTGTGTGTTTTGAACATAAATAATTGAACGGCAAACTTCAATAAAATAAAATAAGCTCCCTCTTCCTTTATGTTTTCTTCTGGTTCGTTTCTCCTCATGCTGGTGAGGCCCTTGAAAAATGCAAAGCTTCAAGGAACTCCGATTTGAATAGACAGTGTTGTCTAGCATTCTTTTTATTTTTGTCAAAACTTCTGTTCTTGTATTGACTTTTGGGAGTATTTTCCTCTTCAGTGGAATCAGTGGATGATATGGAGATGGAGATTTTGGAGATACCATTATTGGATTTATTGGCAAATTCGGGGCAGGATTTAAAACAGCAAGCACCTTGAAAATAAAGGGCAAAAGCGGAAGGTTTTCGCACAGATTCCTACACTTTCTTCGAAAAGATTCTCACAGAGAAAGAAAGGTACCCGATGAATTAATGAAACAAAGACGTGAAAAATCAGAAATGTCAACTCCTCCGGAATAATTTCCTGGCGACATTTTCAATCTTTCTTCTGATGACAAATGAGTGCTAGAAGTCGATTTTTCGTTTTTGCCATTGAAGAATTTACGAGATTTTAACGCTTTTTTGCGAGACGGGGGAAAAAACGGACGAAAAAAATAAAATTACTTTTGTGAAGAAAGCAAAAATACAATCAAGTGAAAAAGTGGCGGTTGAAAAACAAAGGTTGGTCGCCACAGGCAAACTCGAGGATTGTTGACACGTTTCTCGTTTTTAGAAGGTAACGTTGTTTGTAACTTGACAAAATCAGATTGGTCAAATGTGATGTTATATGTCGATTCCATTTCAAGCCATAAGCTACTGTCCTGCTGTATTATGTAGATAGTGACTTTAACTGTTAACAACATGCCAATATCACGTTCCTAGGCTTTCTATACTTGACTATGGAGAATCCAATTTTTAGTTAGTACTACCCAGTTCCCACTACATACCTAGACATAGGTTTCCCAAATGGAACTCACAACTGTATCCAAAATATCCAAAAAAGGGTCTTGGAGTGGGGGGAAATTTAGATATACATTCCGCTGAAAGCCCCTAACTGGTATAGGCGCTGACCAACTTTTCCAACCTTTGTTCGCCACGGGAAAACGAAAGGTTCAATAATTCAGACAAAAAATTCAGGACAAAAGCTGCGAGTTCAAAGAAGTCACAAGTAATATATTATGCATTCTTTCCAACGAAAACAATTCCCTTTTCTTTTCGTTCCAAAATCAAATTTATTACCTTGTGTTCCCTTTCTTCATTTCCTTCCTTCTCCTCTTCTGCAAGATTTTCGAGGAAAAGCTTCCGAGCGAAAGTAAAGTCTGAAAATCTAAATGGTTTTTGACTTCCAAAATTCCCAGCGCAAGTTCTTTTGTTATTGAAACACTGAGAGTTTGTTCACTAAGAAGAAAACAACTGAAACTTACCAATAGGTAAATAGGTATGGCTAGAACTATTGGACAAAGAGCACTCAGGAATGATTAGGAATTAGGACTAGAAATTCAGGTCATTTTATGGAGAATGCAAAAAAAAAGTTTGCTCATAGGTATTAACAATTGAAGCAAGTTTGCAACCATCGCATTGACCCTGGTCTTCAGCAACGGCTTGATGATAGAAAGATTCTATTTTCCAAGATTTTAATTCAGGATCTGTTTTCTAAGATTTTTAAATAGACTGCCACGTTGTCAGATCCTCCTCTGCGCTGCGGTGAGATTTCCAGTGTTGCCACGTCCTCCACTGAGAAGAAGAACATTAGGAACAGGAAAGTTTGTTCTCGAGAGGCACGTGTTTTGTTTTGATTGATGGTGATGTGAGTTGTCGTGTATTATTTTCTCACAAGAAAAGCCCTTTTTAGTCTTCAATTCAAAAGCTAAGAGCTCAAGGCATCCTTTCTTCTTATAATTCTCGGAATGCCTTTCCTTCTGCATCCGCTCGTTTTCCGTTCCATTCCACATGAATATACCTATTATGTGACTCCAGTTATTTGATACTTTACCGCCTTAAAAAAAAAAAAACACCAACAACAACATACTTGGCAGAGCGCTAGAGAAAGGTCTGCACATGATTATCCTTTTTAGAACATTTTTTATTTTTCAAAAAAAAACATCAACAACTTTAGGTACCTACTTGGGTTCAGGTCTGTTTAAAGTAACAGTTTCCGTGATGATAGGAGGTTAACAAATGAACCTATAGACCCGGACGTAAGTGGTCCTATCCATTATGAAAAGACTTTCCTCGGTCTATCGCTGTCTTCTAAAATGCATCTTGAAATTGACCTTGTCCATTTCCTGTCAGGTTTACGTACAATATATCCTGTCCATCTTCATTTTTATTGCTTCCCATTAACCTTGAACGCCCATTTTCCTCTCACATAAGTTGAATCCGTCTCTCAATTATTCTCAATCTCTTCTTGTTATTCTCACCATATCTCACCATCCCTCTTAGTGCAGCCTTGAATTTTTGATATGACAACATTTCAAGAAAGTGTCACACCCCTAGCATATACATAAACTGTCCTTATAAATTATCCTCGGAGTCAAAGGGATGTGACGTCACCACACATTTTCTTGTCTCCTTCATGGTTTCGAGCTTTCTTCATTTTTTTCTTCTCGTTTGTAATTTCATTTTCGTTCCTTTCCTCCTCTACGTTTCTCTCATGTGTGTACATTATTTCTTCGTGCATTATCATGATGTAATTTGATATTCTCTATATCGTATATGATGCTAGACAGTTGTCTCCATGTGGGAACATGAGACGCACAAAAAATATGGTTATTAAAAATAATAAAGGGAACTAACATCCCCTTTGTATTGGAAGAGGCGGAGAGAAGGAGAAAATTGACTTCAGTAGTCATCATGACTGTTAATACTCCATGGATGAACATTATCACTTAGGTACACTTCTCGCATGGATAAAACTGCATGTTGCATTATCGCAATATGATACACTATTATGTATAGCAGGATGTTCCCCCCTGTTTTATTCACCTCTGTACTCAAAAGTACTCTATTGTACTTTGCATCTTCTCTACGTTTCACTCTTCATATGTACCTAATTGCATTGGATTGTGAAGTTTTGTGTCACTTACTTTACATTTGCTTTCTGTACAGATACACACCTACTTACATAACATCTATTTCTCTATCTCTTTCTTCTCTTTGATACCTACATATTCTCCATCATTTCTCTCTTCTCTTTACACGGTAAATACTTTCTTTCTCTCCTTGCTTTCTCTTTCTCTCTCTCTCAAACAGTATCCGTATCTCTTTCTAACTCCATCTTTCTCTCCCTGCTCTCTCTCTATCCTTGGGTGTGCATTTTTCCTATCCCCCCACTCTCTACTCACACATGTGCTTTACGAAGAATAACTGTTAACAGGCTTTAGGCGGGAATATAATATTTCTCTCTCTCTCTCTCTCTCTCTCCCCTCTCCTTTTCTCCCTCCATTTCTATTTATCTACATTTTTCCATATCTCTCTCTCTCTCTCTTCGTTCCTTTCTTTTCGAGTTTCTCCCTCCCTCTCTACCTTTTTCTATTTTTCTTTCCCTCCCTCCCTCCCTTCTTCTATCTATCCGTCTCTTTCATTCACTCCTATAGCTGAAACTGTGCCAGTGTATTCTCCAGCAATTCTCCATGCAGAATAAAAGGGAACGAGAAAAGGATAGGGAGAGGGTGGAAGAAATGCGAAAGTAGAGCAATAAGAAGGAATAACAGGAGAAAAAGAGAGGAAAAGAGAAATGAAAAGGGTCTTGAGGAAGAAAAAAGAGAAGGAAAACGAGTGGAGGAATAAAGTAAGAAAAAGAGAGGAGGAAGAAGGGAAGGAAATGCAAAGTGTACCTAAAAAGAAGAAAATTAGGAGGGAAGAATGAGAAGAAGAAGAAGAAGAAGAAGAAGAAGAAGAGAGAGAGAGAAAGAAAGGTGGATGGACAGAAGTTTTCATTTTCGCATAATAGCTTTGTTTGTAATGCATGAATAAGCGAGAAGGATGGAGAGAGAGGTGAGGGAGGGAGAGAGATCATAAATCCGCGTCTCATTTCCTTTCCCGGGGGTTTCAAAAGTATCTTTTATCCTTCTCCCTCTCCTCCTCTTCCTCCTCCTTCTCTTTCCTTTCCTACCCCCTCGCCTCCTCTTTTTCTCATTCTCCATTCTTTTTCTCATCCCCCCTCCTCCTCAATCTGCTCTTTTTCCTTCTTCTTCTTCTTCTTCTTCTTCTCCTCCTCCTCCTCCTCCTCCTCTTCTCCTCTCCCTCTCCCAGGGGACACGATAAAGAGGCAAAACCCAAAGGGATAGATGAGAAAGAAAGGAGGGAGAGGAGAGAGAGAGAGAGAGAGAGAGAGAGAGTTTAAAAAATATTTATGTGTTTATGCTTACTTTTTAAAACTGAAAATAAACCGAGGGAGATATATTTTAGAACAAAGTTCATTTTCTCCCTCCTCCTCTTTCTCCTCCCTCATCTTCTACTTCCCCTCTTCCTGCTTCCTCCTCCTCTTCCTCTTTCTCCCTCTTTCTCTTCTACTTCTCCTCTTCCTCCTCCTATTCCTTCTTACCCCCCTCTTTCTGGCTCCCACTGTGTTTTAGGTAAGTTTTAAATTCACGTACGCGTATTATACCTACATTATGGACTAAAAGTTTACATGTTTACCCATTTATTCGGATGGGGTTGTATATTATTCTGTCCCTTGCCAAGGCCTATATAAAAGATAAAGGGTACTTTTTATTATACACATAGAAGGTACTCACATGTATGTACCTACTCATGTAGGTACTATAAATAATCTTTTCAAATCAAATCACGGTATCTTTGTGGTAAAGCAGAGAGCTTTCTCACAACTTTGTGGGTATCAGTATCACAGTATTACAAGTGTTTCGTTTACTCAATCATCATATTTATTATCGCTCGTCTCTTTGACTTGTAATGCCGCCACTGGTCGCTACTCTATTATAGTAGCTACTCAATTGTCCTCACGAGTGCACCCCGAAAAAATCTCGGCCCCGCCGGGAATCGAACCCGGACCTCCTGCGTGCAAGCTCCCTAAGAAATGAACCGAAAATCTCGGCCCCGCCGGGAATCGAACCCGGACCTCCTGCGTGCAAGCCTAGTGTGATACCCACTCGGCCGAGGAGGTTGCTTAAAAATAATCTTTTCATAATATTACAATATTTTCTTTTCCGGGGCTTTTAAAAGAGATAACCGAGCCTTGTTAGCTTGGCGGTTAGAGCGTCTGCCTCGTAAGAACTAGGCCGCGAGTTCGATTCGGGTTTTATCCTGAACGTATGTTCGTTCTAGGAACGGCTATCTCTCTCATATCCTCTCTTTCTTCTCTCTTCGATTTCGGTACGATAAGACCCTAGCAGTTACAGTTCCCTCTGTCAAACCTCTTCAACTCAAAAGAGATACCCCATAGGTATAACTTTAACAAAATCATTTTAAAACTCCCTCACTCTGTCTTTCTCTCAATCCCACGCTCTTTATCTCCCTCTCTTTTTCTATTTAGATCCAAAAGAAATTCCCTTAAAATAAACAGGTTTAGGCCTTTGAAAAAATAAATAATAAGGTTTTCTCTCCATCCCTCCTTTCCTTTCTCTCTCTCTCTCTCTCTCTCTTCGTTCCAATACCTCTCTCTCTCTCTTTCTCCGTTCCAATACCTCTCTCTCTCTTCGTTTCTATCCATTCCTCTCTCTTTCTTTCTTTCTTTCTTTCTCTCTCTCTCTCTCTCTCTTCGTTCCAATACCTCTCTCTCTCTTTCTTTCTTCGTTCCAATACCTCTCTCTCTCTTTCTCCGTTCAAATACCTCTCTCTCTCTCTTCGTTTCTCTCCATTCCTCTCTCTTTCTCTCTCTCTTCGATTCTATCCATTCCTCTCTCCTTTTCTCTCTCCCTCCTTTCTTTCTCTCCCCTCTCCTCGTTTCTCCTTAGGTCTCCTTCCTCCTTCTTTTTCCAAAAATATCTCCTTGTTTATAGCCTATTCCCTGACGCTTCAGGCTAAACAACATCAGCACTGACAAACGAACTTTTCCTTTCACAGTTCCGGAACTCTCCTGTTTTGATGTCAACGGGGAAGGTAGCTGATTAAGCTCCCAAAATAATTTTAAAGCTGCGAGCTTACTTATACGCCGACGCCCCGAATACGATTCATACTGCTCGCATAGTACTGTCCCTTTATCCAGCAGTGGGCTACCACTGTTATTATGGTCAAATTCTCAAATTATTTTGAGGATAAACCTCGGCTAGGATTGAACCCACGCCCTCCTGTTTACCAGCCGAGCGTCTTGACCACTACACCACCGAGACAGGTATAGCATCCCCAGATAATACCATTCAGCACGTACCGGTCGATGTTGTAAAAGACATTTTTACTGCTACCCTGATGGTCTTAAACCTTGTAAACAAAACAAGATATAAGATCTTACACGGTTAGCAGTTCTGCTATCAGGCTACCACCTTTGGAAAAGCTAACAATCACGTCGGTCCCATGAGGGCAATATATTGCCTTATTTTTACATCCTCTAGATACGGGTTGAGCTGATGGTGGGAGTCGATTGCTATCAAGTGTGATACGAACATTTTACTTTGCACAATATAACCGTAATCCCCATTTTCCTGGTATCATTACTGTTGGACTGCGACTGGTTGACCTCTTTTTTGACTACTCTTGTTCCGAGTTTTAAGTTAAAGAGACCAGACTGACGCTGACGACTAGGTTGGATCAGAATGGAGTAAGTAGTTGGTCAGCATTTAGGTACCAGACTGACGACTAGGTTGGATCAGAATGGAGTAAGTAGTTGGTCAGCATTTACCTGCCTCGGTAGCGTAGTGGTCCCTAGTTCAGAATAATTCCGGCTCAGCAGCACGAGATGGTCCCACAAGCCCCAAGGTCACGCGTCTACGTACGTCTTCCGTCCTTTAGTGATCCGTACATGACGACAACATTGAACGTCGCAAAGCCACTGGAAGCCACTGTCTATACTTTTATGCCAGAGAGCATTGGATTCACATTATCTAACATGTTGACATAAAAGATTTATTTTTGAGGGAGAAGCATCATTGGATTGATGAGAATGATTTGCATAGCATCAATATTCAAAGCCATGTCGAAATAATTATCCGACTCACTGAGCAGAGTAATGACCTCGAACCCAATACCTCCCTTAGTACTACCCTATACCTCCAACCTCCCCAGTACTTCCTCAGGCCTGAAACTCTCTCCATCAGACCTCCTCTTGCTGTCTTTCTCCTCCTTTCTTTCCCTTCATTGGCCTTGTCCATGTTTTCTCTTATATTATATTTGGTTTTCTATGTTGCCTCTTCTTTTGTAGGTATCTCAAATATGTTGGAGTTTGTAGAAAAATTGTGAGTAAAGTACCTAATGGTAAACTTTATTATTCAATGTTGGCATACTCTGAATAAATGGACATAAAAAAGATAAGAAAAGACCTGCCAAAGACACAAAGAAAATTGAGAACCATGGACAAATTAGAAGATAGAGAGTTTAAATTTCAAATGAACCCATTTCCACAGCAAACGAAGAAAGTGTTACGAGAACCCTGTTGATTTTCATTACTTGAATGAGTAATAAAGAAACTTTTTCCATTTGCTAAAGAAACATGTTTCGTACAATTCTATTCACCTTTTCCAACTCGGATGAGAGGGGACAGGGTAGACAAACATTGACCCAAAACCGTAAAAGCGAAGAAGAAAATTAAAACTTCTCCTAAAAATACAAAAGTTCACCTGTCCTGAAGGGATATCCTTTCAAAGTGGGAAAAATTCACAATTTCTACCATCGTGCATTGTCGGATAACAAGACAAATCTTATTTTTCTCTACCTAAAATAATAACTTGGTTAACTTGGGAAATTTTAGGCCCATCTTCCCCCCCCCCCTTCAATTAAAACAGGCCCTGCTCCTGTAAAATGTCCACCTTGTCCTATAGTCCTACACATCGACCTCATGTTCAGTGACCTATTTACAACCTGGAGGGGGACGAGAAGAAAGGGAAAAAATAAAGGATGGTGGACAAGAAGAAAAATTCCCCTTTCTTCCAGAATATGATTACTGTTTACTCCCTCCGTAGTGCTGGACATCCATGAGGGACGAGACAAGGGAAATTGAATGGACAGGAAGGGAGGTTCAATCTCTCCATTAAACAACACGTCCAGTTAAGGGAGGAGGATTTTTTATTTTTCAAAAAAAAACATCAACAACTTTAGGTACCTACTTGGGTTCAGGTCTGTTTAAAGTAACAGTTTCCGTGATGATAGGAGGTTAACAAATGAACCTATAGACCCGGACGTAAGTGGTCCTATCCATTATGAAAAGACTTTCCTCGGTCTATCGCTGTCTTCTAAAATGCATCTTGAAATTGACCTTGTCCATTTCCTGTCAGGTTTACGTACAATATATCCTGTCCATCTTCATTTTTATTGCTTCCCATTAACCTTGAACGCCCATTTTCCTCTCACATAAGTTGAATCCGTCTCTCAATTATTCTCAATCTCTTCTTGTTATTCTCACCATATCTCACCATCCCTCTTAGTGCAGCCTTGAATTTTTGATTAACCTAAACCTTGAACGCCCATTTTCCTCTCACATTAGTTGAATCCGTCTCTCAATTATTCTCAATCTCTTCTTGTTATTCTCACCATATCTCACCATCCCTCTTAGTGCAGCCTTGAATTTTTGATATGACAACATTTCAAGAAAGTGTCACACCCCTAGCATATACATAAACTGTCCTTATAAATTATCCTCGGAGTCAAAGGGATGTGACGTCACCACACATTTTCTTGTCTCCTTCATGGTTTCGAGCTTTCTTCATTTTTTTCTTCTCGTTTGTAATTTCATTTTCGTTCCTTTCCTCCTCTACGTTTCTCATGTGTGTACATTATTTCTTCGTGCATTATCATGATGTAATTTGATATTCTCTATATCGTATATGATGCTAGACAGTTGTCTCCATGTGGGAACATGAGTCGCACAAAAAATATGGTTATTAAAAATAATAAAGGGAACTAACATTCCCCTGTTAGGCGGAGAGAAGGAGAAAATTGACTTCATATTCGTGAAAAGTGTCAAGTAGTCATCATGACTGTTAATACTCCATGGATTAACATTATCACTTAGGTACACTTCTCGCATGGATAAAACTGCATGTTGCATTATCGCAATATGATACACTATTATGTATAGCAGGATGTTACTTACAGAAAATCGACTAATAGCTAACTCTCGAAACTCTTTTTGGAAATAAAAAAAAAAAAAAACAAGGTCACAAAGTTCTTCGAAGACAAACGTAAAGTATGACAAAAACAAGTGAAAATTGAAGAAAAATAAATAAATGCTTTTTCTACGTAAACATACAACATTATAGATAGGATAAATGCTACTGTCCATTTTTAGTACCTACCATTCAAGAACTGATCAGTTTTTGGACCCGACTAGGTCATCGAGTGCCCACAAGAGCTCTTTTTTCAAATTCTACAGTTCACTGAACTACTTATCCTATTTAACGTACGTGTTTGGCTACTAATTATACAATTAAACAAAGGTACCACGTCCTCAATAGCATGCATCGTGTAGTTTAGTTTAGGAAAGATCATACACTGATAGAGCACGTGGCTTCTTTTTCGGGTCGTATGCCATGTGTTTGAACAATGCAATGTTAGATACATGTTCTCATAAGCATGCATCGTGTAGTTGAGTTTAGGAAAGATCATACACTGATAGAGCACGTGGCTTCTTTTTCGGGTCGTATGCCATGTGTTTGAACAATGCAATGTTAGATACAAAAATGTGTTATTGCGTATGTTTTCTAACAATTTATCATGGTGTTATGTTTGACCACACCCCTACCTGCTACGACTCTTCCGTTCCCTGATGAAATCAACAAAAGTGACAATGACATTGATTAGGACATTGACAATGAGTAAATAATTGATTAGTACAATTTACATTGACATTGAGCACTGTACTAATACAGTAGCATTGAATAAATGATATTATTAGCACTGTAAAAGCACTGTATTAGTAAAGAGCAACTGCGGCAGAGATGCAAACATTCTGCGCGAACATGATTCCACATAATTTCAACCTCAACTAGCCATAGCACGATAAATTCGAACAGATTTGTCACAGGGTCGCAGACCTACCGCAACCCTAAATATTATAAAATTACTCTGTACTGTACCAAACAACATAATAAAATAAATTGGCTTCGCAGCTTTTCTGAGCCTGCAGCTGTTTGTACTGCGAATTTCGTTCTTTCCCACTCCCTCCTCCTTCTACTCCAGTTCTTATCTTTCTTCTAACTTCTATTCCCTCCTCCTTATTGTCTTTCTCTCTCTCTCTCTCTCTCTGTTTAGTTAGCTTACACCAGCAGACTGAGTTCTGATTTTGATTTTTCTTTCTGCTTTTTGTTTAAGGTAACCACCCTCTCTGTCCGTACATGTCTTCGCCTCTCTCTCTCTCTCTCTCTCTCCTCTTTCTGTACAGATACACACCTACTTACATAACAGCTATTTCTCTATCTCTCTCTTCTCTTTGATATATATTTCTCCATCATTTCTCTCCTCTCTATTACATGATGAGTACTTTCCTTTCTCTCCTTGCTTTCTCTCTCTCTCTCTCTCTCTCTCTCTCTTCCTCTCTTCCTCTCAGAGAAATACATATGTACATGAGATAACAAGAATTTCAAGTCAAAGAAAGTAAAAAGTTCTAATACGTATGTATACAAAAGTTAATGTTTTTCCGACGACAAGTTATCAAATATGAGCTTTAATCAGCTTCATTAGATGGGTATCTTCATAAGCTTCATTACGTATTCTTAATTCTTAGGTATATTAGTATTAGGATCTTGTCAATATAAGACTCCACTCATATTTATGAACAAAAATTCTCGGTCTCAGATCAGTCTTAAGCAAGCCAGCCTACTTAGCTTAGTTGGTAGTGCGTCTGCCTTGTAAGCGCTAGGCCGCGGGTTCGATTCCCGCCCGGGGCGGATTTTATATCCGTATCTCTTTCTAACTCCATCTTTCTCTCCCTGCTCTCCCTCTCTCTATCCTTGGGTGTGCATTTTTCCTATCCCCCCACTCTCCACTCACACATGTGCTTTACGAAGAATAACTGTTAACAGGCTCCAGGCGGGAATATAATATTCTCTCTCTCTCCCTCCATTTCTATTTATCTACATTTTTCCATCTCTCTCTCTCTTCGTTCCTTTCTTTCCGAGTTTCTCCCTCCCTCTCTACCTTTTTCTATTTTTCTTTCCCTCCCTTCTTCTATCTATCCGTCTCTTTCATTCACTCCTATTGCTGAAACTGTGCCAGTGTATTCTCCAGCAATTCTCCATGCAGAATAAAAGGGAACGAGAAAAGGATAGGGAGAGGGAGGAAGAAATGCGAAAGTAGAGCAATAAGAAGGAATAACAAGAGGGGAAGAGAGGAAAACACAAATGGGTCTTGAGGAAGAAAAAAGAGAAGGAAAACGAGTGGAGGAATAAAGTAAGAAAAAGAGAGGAGGAAGAAGGGAAGGAAATGCAAAGGAGAAGGAAGAAAAAGAGGAATACAAGGAGGTAAAATACATACAGTCACGTCAAGAACACTTATGAATGTGAACCTTTAGGAAAGAGAGGGGAGTGCCAGAGTGTTTTATTCTCCTCTGTACTCAAAGGTACTCTACTGTACTTTGCATCTTCTCTACGTTTCACTCTTCATATGTACCTAATTGCATTGGATTGTGAAGTTTTGTGTCACTTACTTTACATTTGAGGTATGGTTGACTAATGACTATCCAGCATTATCAACTATAACTATTACATGTACAGAAAAGATTGAATGAATCCAGCATTATCAACTATAACACTATTACATGTACAGAAAAGATTTCTGAATGAATATGGAAGTTGTGAGTAAAACACGACTAGGAATACTAGGATATCCACATACAAAAGTAGTTCAATACAACATATAGGCGTGAAGCCGGAATCACGGATTTCATCCCACGGGAGAAACATTAATTTTCCAAATGAACACCTGGAGACACGAAACCTTTGTAGAGAATTCCCAATGACAAATCATAATTCATAATTTATCATAATCAGCCTAATGGGTTTTTGTGTGCGGTTTTGATAAAGCACCTCGAGCCAAATAATTTTCATACAGGATGTTGGATTAAGTCTTCGTGCAACTGATACTGGCCTCGGTAATTGAAGGTCATGTTGTTTTGAATAACAGTCACAGACCTTGCCATCAAGATCAATTTATCATAATCAGCCTAATGGGTTTTTGTGTGCGGCTTTGATAAAGCACCTCGAGCCAAATAATTTTAATACAGGATGTTGCATTAAGTCTTCGTGCAACTGATACTGGCCTCGGTAATTGAAGGTCATGTTGTTTTGAATAACAGTCACAGACCTTGCCATCAAGATCATTATTTAACGTATTTTAACATTAGTTTTTAAATATCTTAATTTAAAATGGTCAGTTTTTAAATATCTTCATTAGAAGTGCTCAGTTTTTTAATACTTTATTTTAAGAGCACCAAGTTTCCCAAGAGTTCCACAACATGGCGATTTGTCCTATCCCAGCATGTGTCTCATCCTTCATCGGAGACAGAGAACTGAGTACGGGTATGAAAATTCTCTGCCTCCTCATCATTATCATCTCCTTGCTGCCTGTCTTGATCCTTTTCCTGCACTGTGACAGTAGTTATCCTAAATTGACCTCCGGCAATTGGATCTTCGCTTTGATCATTCTCGTACTCTTCTCCCTGGGAGATATGGTACCCAGCCTCTGCCACTTCATTTGCAATATTATCTGGTGGATTGTCACCGTCCTTTCCACTGTTAGTGTTGTGCTTGTCATTTTGTATTTCGCCAATGATATGGACCAAGCCAAAGCATGCATGGCTGGTTTGATTGTGACGATTGTTTGTATTGTCATTGAAGTGATTATGTTAATCTACGGAGTACTTGTGTATTGGAGTTTCTACGTGTCTAATGACGTGTCAAACAAATCTTTCATTATCCAAAAATGAACGAAAAGACCAAGTCCCTTGTGTTTTTTATAAGTAAAGTGTTGAATATCAAGGAAGAGCTTTCAAACAATAAAATACAGGAAAGAGCGAAGTCCTGTGTGGTATTTTACACCACCCAGTAGGTAAAATATTTGAATTAATAATAATGATTAGATTCATTAGTTTCGTTCCATTTTCTCAGGAACAGGAATTTTCAAAGTTCAAGATCAACTTGAATTCGCATTCAAAACCACACATTGTTGCTACAGCTACATATTATGATCATCTTTTATACCGATTTGGAAAAGCATGTCCGTATCAAAGTTCGGGGAGCCACTTCAGTTGTGTCTGGGTTCTAGAAATCTGGATAATTAGGCGACATTGGGGTCATAATAACATCTACAGTATTTACACATAATACTTACATGTAAATACTAATTAACGAATGGTAATAGTACCCACAGATGACACATTGGTGAGAATGCGACAATGAGATAAATTTCAACAGTGAAATAAACCGACGAACACCCAAAATATTGCTCTTTGCTGAAATACCGTAATTTGCTGCGTTCCAATAAGGTATAAATCATGCATTATCTTGTCCCCAAATTTCACTTGTGCCAATAAATTTCATTAGAAAATTTCAAACCATTATCGCACGAATTCAGCACAGGTATATTTGTGTTTTTCAGAATAATAACCCTCAGATTCAACTTTTTATGATGAATATGAGGAACCCATTTAGGTAATTTGTTCAAAATGGTGAGATTTAAAACCCATTGTGAATTTTTCACATGAATGAATACGAGTGGAATATGTTTGTACAATTCTACATTGAAGACTTCTGGTAGACTGAAGTAGATAGCTTCCCTGTCGTTGCTGCTGCTGCGTAGCAGACTAGCAGAGTCAGATACATATATCTTTCTCTGTAGAAAATCCACTAGTTGTAGGTAGCATTTTATAAGTAGGTACTTCTAGTCAAGGTCGGGGCGAGGAACAAGAAAAACAATAAAATCTGATTCAACGTTACTCTCCAATGTTCCTAGAAAACCTGAAAAGGTAAAAAGAAAATCATTTCTTTTGCTTTGAAGTTTTTCAAGTGACTGCAAAAAATGATTCGTCGTTCAACTTTAACACTGCTTTTTCGACTCAAATATCTTTTGAACTCAAATTTCAAATGCTAAATGCTTAATTGAAAAAAAAGTCTTCTGATTTTTTTCATTCGTCTTTACAGTGACAGCAAATATTATGTACGAGGGAAGGGGATCTTAGCTACTTCTTTTTTGGCACAATTCCATTTTGTACGCTCATTTCTATGCTCGACGTAAAACTCTTTTGAATAGACAGACAGTGTTGTCGAGCATTCTTTTTATTTTTGTCAAAACTTCTGTTCTTGTATTGACTTTTGGGACTATTTTCCTCTTCAGTGGAATCAGTGGATGATATGGAGATTTTGGAGATACCATTATTGGATTTATTGGCAAATTCGGGGCAGGATTTAAAACAGCAAGCACCTTGAAAATGAAGGGCAAAGGCGGAAGGTTTTCTCTACACAGTCAACGAAAAGATTCTCACAGAGAAAGGTACCCAATGAATTGATGAAACAAAGACGTGAAAAATCAGAAATGTCACCTCCTCCGGAATAATTTCCTGGCGACATTTTCAATCTTTCTTCTGATGACAAATGAGTACCAGAAGTCGACTTTTCGTTTTTGCCATCGAAGAATTTACGAGATTTTAACGCTTTTTTGCGAGACGGGGAAAAACGGATGAAAAAAATAAAATGACTTTTGTGAAGAAAGCAAAAATACAATCAAGTGAAAAAGTGGCGGTTGAAAAACAAAGGTTGGTCGCCACAAGCAAACTCGAGGATTGTTGACACGTTTCTCGTTTTTAGAAGGTAACGTTGTTTGTAACTTGATAAAATCAGATTGGTCAAAGGAGATGTTTCATGTATATGTAGATTTCATTTCAAGCCATGCTATATTATGTGTCTGGTTGTGACTGTTATACTGCTATGGAGAACTCAATTTTTAGTTGATACTACCCAATTCCCACTACATAACTACTTACATAGGTATTTTCCAAATGGAACATACAACTGTATCCAAAATATCCAGAAAAGAGTCCTCGAGTGGAGGAATATTTAAATATACATTCAGCTGAAAGCCTCGAACTGGTATAGGCGCTGACCAACTTTTCCAACCTTTGTTCGCCACGGGAATACGAAAGGTTCAATAATTCAGACAAAAAATTCAGGACAAAAGCTGCGAGTTCAAAGAAGTCACAAGTAATATATTATGCATTCTTTCCAACGAAAACAATTCCCTTTTCTTTTCGTTCCAAAATCAAATTTATTACCTTGTGTTCCCTTTCTTCATTTCCTTCCTTCTCCTCTTCTGCAAGATTTTCGAGGAAAAGCTTCCGAGCGAAAGTAAAGTCTGAAAATCTAAATGGTTTTTGACTTCCAAAATTCCCAGCGCAAGTTCTTTTGTTATTGAAACACTGAGAGTTTGTTCACTAAGAAGAATGTGTTATTGCGTATGTTTTCTAACAATTTATCATGGTGTTATGTTTGACCACACCCCTACCTGCTACGACTCTTCCGTTCCCTGATGAAATCAACAAAAGTGACAATGACATTGATTAGGACATTGACAATGAGTAAATAATTGATTAGTACAATTTACAATGACATTGAGCACTGTGCTAATACAGTAGCATTGAATAAATGATATTATTTAGCACTGTAAAATTGAGCAAAAAATTTATTACTACATTAACATGCAACAAGAACTTGATTTCACACATAATTTGAACCTCAGCGTCCTCAGCCCACAACAGAAAAGGCAATTAATAGATTTGCCGTAGCCCGGACGCGTGTTCTGCGGCAGAGATGCAAAAATTCTGCGCGAACATGATTCCACATAATTTCAACCTCAACTAGCCATAACACGATAAATTCGAACAGATTTGTCACAGGGTCGAATTCTACCGCAGAGCTGCCGCAACGCGCAAATGTGTCCGCGCCTTTTAACAGCCACGGGTGACGTGTCAGTGTTCACTGAAGAGGTCCCAGGGTCCGTGACATCGAAGGGTCGCACGACCTCCTCCTCCTCTGCAGAGTGCCGCAGACACACTGAAGGTGTAGCACCATGAAATATCACCTCCTATCTTGTGTCCATACATTATTTTCGTACCTCTCCTCCTCTCCTGGCCTTTTTAATTAGGAGGGGAGGGTAGAACGTTTATTTTACCTGGACAAAGGGAGATCAGGGAAGACTGAGAAAGAGTAGGACAGAAGTGGAACAGGAAGAGAGAGGAATAAATGGCTAGGAAGAGGGTATTCAGAGTAAAGGTAGGAGTAGAAGAGGATTAAAATTGGGTTTAACTGAGTATGGGAAGAACAGAGGGGATTAGAGATGAGTAGAGAATGTTGGGGGAGGCTAGGAGGGATGTGAATTCGAATGAAGTGGAGGTGGAGAAAGAAGAGAGGGAGGCTAAAAGTATTAGGTGCGCCTGAGGAAGGATGGTTAGAGAGTGGGAGGTAGCAGAGAGGAGACTGGATATGAATTAGATGGAAGAAAAGAGATGAACGAGCTTACTGGAAAAGAGAGGAAGGGAGAGTAAAAATATTGTGGAAGAAAAGAGAGGACCGAGCTTACTGGAAAAGAGAGGAAGGGAGAGTAAAAATACTAGGAGAGGCTAGAGAAGAGAATGAGAAATTAAATGGACAGAGGAGAAAGGAAGAGAAAATGGAAGGAATTTAATGAAACTTGGTGTAGGTACCTAACACAAGACAGAATTTGCAGTGGCACCTAAATTTTAACTTCATACCAAGAAGAAGTATCCGAGTCCCTGAACTTATCAAACGGCCCGTGTATGTGCCTACTCCTATTGTGTTTTCTAAGGCACAACTTACCATTTCATGTTTACTTCAATATTTATTTTCATTTAAAAATTCTGTGCGCACTCAAAACAAGCAATCACATCAATCATTCACAATTCCACATTGAAGACTTCTGGTAGACTGAAGTAGATAGCTTCTCTGTCGTTGCTGCTGCGTAGCAGACTAGCAGAGTCAGATACATATATCTTTCTCTGTAGAAAATCCACTAGTTGTTAGGTAGCATTTTACAAGTAGGTATAGGTACTTCTAGTCAAAGTCTGGGCGAGGAACAAGAAAAACAATAAAATCTGAGTCAACATTACTCTCCAAAGTTCCTAGAAAACCTGAAAAGGTAAAAAGAAAATCATTTCTTTTGCTTTGAAGTTTTTCAAGTGACTGCAAAAAATGATTCGTCGTTCAACAACTTTAACACTGCTTTTTCGACTCAAATATCTTTTGAACTCAAATTTCAAATGCTAAATGCTTAATGAAAAAAGTCTTTTGATTTCTTTCATTCGTCTTTACAGTGACAGCAAATATTATGTACGAGGGAAGGGGATCTTAGCTACTTCTTTTTTGGCACAATTCCATTTTGTAATAAGTCCAAAAAAGCGAAAAACAGCATCCTTTTTTTTATCGACTAATAGCTAACTCTCGAAACTCTTTTTGGAAATAAAAAAAAACAAGGTCACAAAGTTGTTCGAAGACAAACGTACAGTATGACAAAAACAAGTGAAAATTGAAGAAAAATAAATAAATGCTTTTTCTACGTAAACATACAACATTATAGATAGGATAAATGCTACACACACAGACGGACACACACACGGACCAATGGCTGAAACTTTGGATTTGGGCTCTAGGGACCTCAAAACGTGTTTTTTCATTAAAAACTGACCATCGAAAATTTGACCCGATTACATTACTTTCCTTCCTATAGGATAAGGAAAGTAAAAAAAAAAGAAGAAAAAAAAAAACATGGTGTAGATTTTGTGAACAATCCAGGTAAACTCACGTAACAGGGTAGATTTAAGAGGTAAAACCCAACCCGTAGGAAGAAGAAAGTAAAAATCATGAAAAAAGGGATGTTCGAATGAATTTGAAAAGAGAGCATGTGGCAGAGGATGAAAAGAAGAGGGGGGAAACAAGGCCTCATTGTTCTGTTTGAAGAGAATGGAGAAAGAAAGAAAACCCAAATTACTTATTTCACCGCACACACACAAAAAGAGAGAGAGAAAAACGCTGTCCGAAATAATATTGAAAGTGAACGAGAAACTATACAGAAAGGCAATCTCGGGAAAAGAGGTCCAAAAGAAAAGGAATATTTGAAGAAGGTTCTTTGGTTCATTTTTTATGTAATAGAAAACAAAAGGATACTAAAAAAAAAAAAAAAAAATGTTCAAAGAAGAAAGAAAACCCAAATTACTTATTTCACCGCACACACACAAAAAAAAAGAGAGAGAGAAAAACGCTGTCCGAAATAATATTGAAAGTGAACGAGAAACTACAGAAAGGCAATCTCGGGAAAAGAGGTCCAAAAGAAGAGGAATATTTGAAGAAGGTTCTTTGGTTCATTTTTTATGTAATAGAAAACAAAAGGATACTAAAAAAAAAAACCAAAAAAAATGTTCAAAGAAGGAGAGAGAATGTAGAGAGAGACGAAAACACTGAAGTAAGCAGTAGCAAGAGGGAGCGAAGTCGGGAGAGAGCTTTCTGGAGGTAGATAGTAGATAATGAAATAGGGAGGATATCTCCTCTGTATGTCTCGCTTCTTCTTCATAATGCATCTCTTCTTCCTCATAATGCATGAATTCCGGCATTATCCTCCCATTATTTCTCTCGGTCTCCCTCCTTCCCTCTCTCTCATTTTCTTAACTTAATATGCAACACTCTCTTCTCAAGCTCAGGTAAATATGCAGTGTTTTAATTCTTCACTGCATGTAGCACTTATAAAATCACAGGATTAATCCCGTTTTTAGCAACAGAGGTGTTGCACCTCTCATGGAACTACTATGAAACCCTTTGGAGATTTTATCCTCCCAAAAACTAAGCAGCAAGATTTTGTTCATGACTGTAATTAACAAACGAGTTTCATACAAAAGTTCATAAAAGTTTAACTCTGGTCTACCACTATTGCGCAACAAATAAGAGCACAAACTGCAAAATGGAATTGAAACTTGGAACAGTGAAATGAAAATACATGCCTTTATTGCGGAAACATTCAATATTTTTGATATTATCACTGTCATACACAGCCAAAATACACAAGTGTTCCAAGTTTCAAGTCAATCGGACCAGAAAATATGGCACAAAAGTTATAAGTTTAACCCGAAATCACAAATAGAACCAAATAGAGAGACATACAAACAAGTTGAATATAAAGTATGTAAAAAAGGGTAATACTAATTCTAAACCTCCAGTCATAGCAATACGTGAAGCGTGCAGCTACTTGAGGTTATCCGACACGACTGACCCTGACTCAATATGTAGACAGTAGGGTAGTTACTACTTAGCTATGCACACATGGCCTTCCTATCCATTGTCTACACGTCTACAGCCTTAGCAGCGTATTCTCAAGGCTAACTTTTCAAAAGTCACTTCCAATAAACTTCAAAGCTTGTCCAATAAACTTACTGGAAAGCATTATTCTACCTTTAGACGTATTAGGAGGATTAAGGGAACTATGTATAAATTGTATTTTATCGAATAGAGGGCTAAAGGAAGGAGGTACCGGTGTCCGCGACGTTGAATGGCCCAATTTGAAGAGATCACCCAAGTTAAGCAGCGTCGTACGTGTTTTCTGTGTGAACAAGCGTTCATCTAGGACACCTTATGCTGCTGACTCTTTTGAGGTGTACTCAGCCTCGTGAGGTCAATTGAGAAGCTCGTTGAAATCTCACCAAAAAAGACAATGTGGCATAGAGTTTGGTATACTTTTTTGAAGTTGAAAATGTTGCCTTCACAAGCCAAATTTTAGAAAAAAGTAAAAAGTTAATTTAAAATTTGAGTCACGAACTCACTATGTAGGAACTAGGAACTACCCACAGTGACAAATTGTTTAATGACCATGCCATGTGCAAATGGCGAACAAGTTTCAGAGATGCTTGGCAGTCGTCCAGAATTCAATCAATTATACTTGTCGAATGACAGCCATAAAAACATTAGCCATAAACCTGGGCTTTATGGAGAGCATTTTGATCCCTGAATTCCTCATGGACGAAAAAAATACCCGGGATTATTTGTCGATGGAAAATCTCCCCGTCTCTTTTCTCGTGAAAAGTCCCACAGGATAATGAAATGCCACAGAAGTACCTAACCTAGGTATACATAAATCTCCTGAACTAGAAAATACTGATACCGGACGAAATCCCCCTTTGTAGGTCATGCATTGAGTCCGCAATAAAGTGTTTTATTACTGGACATTGAAACTCCAAGTAAGACCTTTTATCCCATAGAAATATGGATTATTTCTAATTAATTACATCAGAAAATGTAGGTATGTACTATATATATTAGGTTCTACAAACATGCCCAACTAAGTTCTAACAAAGAACAAGAAACAGAAAAATAGAGAAAAGTAAAATGAAACAAATTTTACCTTATGTCATGTCATATCGAAAGACGTGTTGTCCTGAAATACAAAACAACAAAGTTATTAAACACAAACGGTCTAAAATTAAAACTTTCTAATAACGAAAATTATTCACAGAAGTCACATTTTCACAAACAAACAAAACTTCAATTGGACATGAATATTTACAAGTTTTTGTTTTATTATTAGGTACCTAGTATTTTTTTTTTTTTTTAACTTTTAGCCAAGAACACAACTTTTACTCAACAAACGAATTTTTATTAATTATTTCAAAAGAAAACAAAACTAAGTAAGAGTACATTCATTACTTTTTTTCTTCCAAAACACATTTTCCTTTCTCTCAAAGTTAGCGAACTTTCAAAGAGAGCTCAAAAAACCATGCTCTTTTTGTCGGAAACTTTAATTGTAACGAACGCGTGAAAAGCCTTTGCTTAACTGGGTAAAAATATTCGAGCTTCCAGCCACACAACTCTTGCGCGCGCTCAGGAGAAAGGAAAAAAAAAACCTTTACATACACATGGCCCCTACCTATCCCCTTTCCTAGATCAATATAGGTACCCCTAGTTCATAGAGGAAAAACGTTATTTTCTGTATATTTTTCTTTCCCAAACTAGCATTAAAAAAAAATATTTAAAGGAAAAAAATATATAAATACCTACCCAACCCGCCCACACACTTTGAATTTCAGCATTCTTAGCCCGGCTAAACAACCTTGGACGTCAGACATGCTTCAGTTTGTCGGTTCGTTGCCTCTCAATACCTCAATGCCTGCCCGGTCAATTTTTTCTGCACGAGGTATCTTGTGATGTTTTCCAGTCGAATAGGACATGTTAGCATATTCTGTACAGGGAAAAGTATAGCCAACTCCTACAACAAAAATGAGAAAAAATTCTTTAAGTTGTTGCTGGAAAAATAGACATAAATTTGAATCAACAAAATTTCCACCACTTTCCACTAAAAGGTTACATAACTCTAAAATGGGAGCGCGAAGCGCGACCTTATGCACAACCCCGCGAAGCCCCGGGAGCGCGCAGCGCGACCGTAAACAAGGGAGCGCGAAGCGCGACCTGAGCACTTGTACTATCGCACTACCCATAGAGGCTGGGCTAGTGAATAGCAAAAGGACTACTAACCCAAACCTACCTTCGACGTCTTCCATATTCTAAGTATAAGTAATGCTTTATTTAGACTGTCAGCTTAGAACAAGTTGTTCCATTATACCAACAGAGTTTAATAGAGCACCTCTTTATTGATATAATTTTGTGGATTACAAAAATATTCTACTCGCCCTTCACTCGCCTCATTTCAACTTTCAACAAGTATGCTACTGGACTAGCATATATCAGTTTTCTGGCTCTTTCAACACTGTGAGATATCCTAAACAGAATGAATGGCTTTCTCCTATTAGTCTTCTTTCCCTCTCCGCTTTCGGGACGATAACCCCTTGTGGCAAAAAAAAAAAGTAATAACCAACTATTTATGTAGTAAGTGACAAAGAGGAAAAAAAAGGCATTCGCGAAAAAGCAAACCGGAAAACACAAAGATCTCCGGAACTTGAGATCGAATTTCTTTTTTAATTAAATTCCCTTCTCGTGTTCGATTAACATCGTATCGACCAATAGAAATTGGGTAGGATTTTGTGGATTACAAAAATATTCTACTCGCCCTTCACTCGCCTCATTTCAACTTTCAACAAGTATGCTACTGGACTAGCATATATCAGTTTTCTGGCTCTTTCAACACTGTGAGATATCCTAAACAGAATGAATGGCTTTCTCCTATTAGTCTTCTTTCCCTCTCCGCTTTCGGGACGATAACCCCTTGTGGCAAAAAAAAAAAGTTATACCTACCTAACTATTTAGTAAGTGACGAAGAGGAAAAAAAAGGCATTCGCGAAAAAGCAAACCGGAAAACACAAAGATCTCCGGAACTTGAGATCGAATTTCCTTTTTAATTAAATTCCCTTATCGTGTTCGATTAACATCGTATCGACCAATAGGAATTGGGCATGCTTTTCCCTCTCACTCTCCTAACTAGCTTCCATTTCCTTGGATATCAAAACAAAGATAGCAAAACGCGCGCTATTAAGAACATTCTACAAAAAAGTTCAGAGGGTGAGAAAACAGGAGAAGGGAGGGAGGAGAAATTAAAATCACGAAAGAAACGAAGAGGGAGAAGGTAATATTGAATATTGATGTTGGGAGCAACCCTTTCCCTCTGAAAGGGACGAATGAAGAGGGGAAGGGAGATATGGTGGGAAATAGCACAGGTGAGAAGTGATAATGTAGGCGGAAGGAAACATGATAGTGAAAGGGAAAAGGGAGGAAAAGAACGAGGGAGATTTTTTTTCCCCATCCGGAGATAAATTTTCACCTTGTGTACCGCAGGACTTGCAAAGTATCCTATCGCGTTCCCAAAAGATGAAGATGTTTTTTACAAGGCCAACAATTGGTACCGCCTTTTTATCGAGCAAGCGTAATAGTCATTGAGCCAGCTAGGTAGCTCGATTACAGGAATGATCTCTTTTGTCCAATCTTCCAAATTATTGCGATTCCCCATCCGGAGATAAATTTTCACGTTGTATACCGCAGGACTTGCAAAGTATCCTATCGCGTTCCTAAAAGATGAAGATGTTTTTTACAAGGCCAACAATTGGTACCGCCTTTTAATCGAGCAAGCGTAATAGTCATTGAGCCAGCTAGGTAGCTCGATTACAGGAATGATCTCTTTTGTCCAATCTTCCAAATTATTGCGATTTGAGTTTCAACAAATCCTAGCACATTGCATACTCTACAAAAGTTTCCCGGCGCTCATAAGATTTATAATACATGAAATTTTCAAAAGCCAAAACATGGCAGTCAAACATGTTGGACACAGACAGGTATTTACGCGAAAAAAGCATTCCAGTGAAGCCGATAAAACCTTTTTTCGTCTGGGTGAACTTGACCATGCAGAAAATTCACCACGTGGAAAGCTCAAACAAATACAAGGTGCTCCATGAATGGCCGGATCTACAAAATCGAGTGTAACTTTTGAATTAAGCTATCTGATTGGTTGATGGAAAAAAAACAGCCAATCAGATTGCAAAATCCAAGAGTTCAACTTAAACGGAGTTTAAACTCACTTTGTGGATCCGACCGACCGTGAGAAGTGGTGGATATCTACTTAACAACCATACTTATAAGGTTATAAGTTATAATTAGGTACCTAGGGATGCAATGGGATTCGGGTATAGTCCGCAATACATATCAGAAAAATCTTATTGGCTTGTTTTGCAAGACATAAAAAGTTTAAGAGAGGCAATATCATCTTCAAAATACCATAAGAGGCTATTAGGCCGAGTCTAAACACAAGGTTACCATATAACAAAGCATTTATTGCCACAACATTATAGATATTTGGGCCTAGAAAAATGAGTCCACCCTGTAGAATTTTATTATTATTTTATTTTTGTAACATTTACATCTGTGAGGTCGACTGTGGAAAAGAGGAGGTAAAATATGTTTAATGAATGAATATTTATTTGGCCTTCTCCTTCGCCGTGGTTTTGTATCTCCTCCTCCTCCTCCTATCTTTCTTAAAATTCCTTTTCATATTAATCAAATCAGGAGGGATGAAATTTGTAACTATTTTTTCCTCCTCCTCCTCCTCCTCCTCCTCCTGTGTCTCTTCTTCTTCCACTTCTTTCTCTTTCTTCATCTTCGTCTTCTGAATAAATTTTTGAGCTACTTTCTTTGAGCTGGAATAAATCCAATGGGGAGTTATGACTATCCGTGGGGGGAAATTAACTCAAATTTCTATTTGAAATGAAGCATGAAACACAAACATGAATTGGTCAAGGATATTTGAGAAATTAAAGGTGTTGTTTCCACATTAAAAAAAAAAAAAACACCCGTAATTTTCACCCACCAACGCGTAACCGTTACCATCTGAAATTCTGAAGGACTCCTCCACTAAGTGTCTTTGAACTTTGACGTTTTTTTTTGGATTTGATGACTTTTTTTTCATGAATTAATATGGAAAAAGCCAAATTCACATAGTGAGAATGCATTGCTTTACGACACTGCGGAAACCCTCCCCAGCAAAAAAAAGTGCAAATTTTCATCCTGCCGCGTTTTACCAGAACAATAGCATGAAAAGGCCGCGGTTCATTTTGTAAAATATTGATGGGGCGCTTTCGAAAATCTAGGAAAAATCTCATCATAAATCAAATCCTTTCTCTCTCGCCCTCAATCACTCTCTCCCTCTCTCTGGATATCCTCCCTTCCATTCCCCTTTATGTATTCTTTCGTTTTTTCTCTCACCATCTCTTTTCCCCTCTCTCCTCCACACTCATCTCATCTCTTCCTCCTACATTTCCGTTTAATTGGAGGGGAAACAAGAAAGCTTCTCCCTCCCCCCTTGTTATTTTCTAACTCACCCCTTAATTATTAGTCCAATGGTATCGATGTCCCTTCCTCCCTCCTTCCCTCTCTCTCTCTCCCCAATCCATCAGAGCAAACCCTATGTTTTCATGTTTCTGCAAAAAAAAAAGAAAAAAAAAACTGATTTTTTTCACCCAGTAGGCAAATTAACCCTCGCATTTTCAGTCGAAATTATTCAAATTTTCGTGCCAAAGGCATGAGAAGTAGGACGTAGAAACAACAACTGAATTTTGATTTTTGAGTGAGGAAGGGATCTTCCACATGAAAAAAACCATACCTACCGCTCTCGCGAGGGTCCCCTTTCACTCCACAAAATAATAATAATTGAACAGTGTTCCCTCAAATTTTGTTCGACTTCAATAATAATAGTAAAAAGTTATTTTTTATTTATTTATTTTTTTTTATGTAGAATAATATCAACATTTATGTAGTACTGTAATAAAATGTCGATGTAATCGATTTCTTGGTCTACAAGGGCCACATATCCACATTATATCACCATAATATGATATACTCACAGCACACAAGCATAGCGACTTTTTCCTCTCAATCTTTTTTTCCAAGTGGCTCTATAACTCTATCTCCCTGTCCTATTTTTTATAGGAAGGCAGAAATAAATTAATTTACTGTAATGCCCGCAGCAGCACCATCAAGTACCCGAGTGGGTTGTGTGTTCATTAAAATATCCTGGAACACTGGCCGAGAGGAAGTAGGGAGGGTAAATGAAGGGTCTGCTGTCTTCATGACAGACCTAGGGATGAAATAATATGTATAGCCAACTCCTACAACAACAAGCTGGGTCCGTCCCTCCGGGAATTTTTTAGGCCGTAGTTTATTCGATCGTGGTTAAAGAATACCTATGTACCTACCTAATACACAGGCGAGTAAAGTCGGTTGGACTGGCGTGAACGACCTATTCCAGTGTTAAACGCCTTATTTGCAAAAAAAGTGGCTTAGTACAGGGAACGGGTGGCATAGCAGTATTTACTTCTGAGCACTTGTACTATCGCACTACCCATAGAGGCTGGGCTAGTGAATAGCCAAAGGACTACTAACCCAAACCTACCTTCGACGTCTTCCATATTCTAAGTATAAGTAAAGCTTTATTTAGACTGTCAGCTTAGAACAAGTTGTTCCATTATACCAACAGAGTTTAATACAGCACCTCTTTATTGATATAATTTTGTGGATTACAAAAATATTCTACTCGCCCTTCACTCGCCTCATTTCAACTTTCATGCTACTGGACTAGCATATATCAGTTTTCTGGCTCTTTCAACACTGTGAGATATCCTAAACAGAATGAATGGCTTTCTCCTATTAGTCTTCTTTCCCTCTCCGCTTTCGGGACGATAACCCCTTGTGGCAAAAAAAAAAAGTTATACCTACCTAACTATTTAGTAAGTGACGAAGAGGAAAAAAAAGGCATTCGCGAAAAAGCAAACCGGAAAACACAAAGATCTCCGGAACTTGAGATCGAATTTCCTTTTTAATTAAATTCCCTTATCGTGTTCGATTAACATCGTATCGACCAATAGGAATTGGGCATGCTTTTCCCTCTCACTCTCCTAACTAGCTTCCATTTCCTTGGATATCAAAACAAAAGATAGCAAAACGCGCGCTATTAAGAACGTTCTACAAAAAAAAGTTCAGAGGGTGAGAAAACAGGAGAAGGGACGGAGGAGAAATTAAAATCACGAAAGAAAGGAAGAGGGAGAAGGTAATATTGAATATTGATGTTGGGAGCAACCCTTTCCCTCTGAAAGGGACGAATGAAGAGGGGAAGGGAGATATGGTGGGAAATAGCACAGGTGAGAAGTGATAATGTAGGCGGAAGGAAACATGATAGTGAAAGGGAAAAGGGAGGAAAAGAACGAGGGAGATTTTTTTTCCCCATCCGGAGATAAATTTTCACCTTGTGTACCGCAGGACTTGCAAAGTATCCTATCGCGTTCCCAAAAGATGAAGATGTTTTTTACAAGGCCAACAATTGGTACCGCCTTTTTATCGAGCAAGCGTAATAGTCATTGAGCCAGCTAGGTAGCTCGATTACAGGAATGATCTCTTTTGTCCAATCTTCCAAATTATTGCGATTTGAAAGTTTCAACAAATCCTAGCACATTGCATACTCTACAAAAGTTTCCAGGCGCTCATAAGATTTATAAAACATGGAATTTTCAAAAGCCAAAACATGGCAGTCAAACATGATGGACACAGACCGGTATTTTCGCGAAAAAAGCATTCCAGTGAAGCCAATAAAACCTTTTTTCGTCTGGGTGAACTTGACCATGCAGAAAATTCACCACGTGGAAAGCTCAAACAAATACAAGGTGCTTCATGAATGGCCGGGTCCACAAAATCGAGTGAAACTTTTGAATTAAGCTATCTGATTGGTTGATGGGAAAAAAATCAGCCAATCAGATTGCTAAATCCAAGAGTTCAACTTAAACGGAGTTTAAACTCACTTTGTGGACCCGACCGACCGTAAGAAGTGGTGGATATCTAGGTACTTAACAACCATACTTATAAGGTTATAAGTTATAATTAGGTACCTAGGGGTGCAATGGGATTAGGGTATAGTCCGCAATACATATAAGAAAATCTCATTGGCTTGTTTTGCAAGACATAAAAATTTTACGAAAGGCAATATTATCTTCAAAATACCATAAGAGGCTATTAGGCCGAGTCTAAACAAAGGTTACCATAAGCACTTATTGCCACAACATTATAGAAATTTGGGCCTGGAAAAATGGGGCCACCCTGTAGAATTTTTATTATTTTATTTTTGTAACATTTACATCTGTGAGGTCGACTGTGGAAAAGAGGAGGTAAAATATGTTTAATGAATGAATATTTATTTTATTTCATGATTCTCATAAAAGGGGAGGAAAAAAGTCAGTTTTTTTCCAAGTTAAAAAGTTACAATTTTATTCCTAGCATAAATAAATCAAATTGAGTTTTTTTCATTTTTTATTCACGAGTTTCCAATAATATTTATTGCTCCTGGATTACCTATGGGTAAGTAGGTACTGTCAGTGACTTTATCAGGGCACAAGGTTTTTCCATTATTGTAATGCGGAAAAATACGGTGCACTTTGTTTCATTCAATCACAATACCTATTGTGTACAGATAAATAGATAACACCTCGTACTTTATTCAATCGAAAAATAGCCCATTCTGGGCTTTTTTTTTCAGCACAGTTTAGAGCAGCAGCAATTATGCCACTTATTGTAGGTGCGTTTGGAAGTGTAGATCGCTTGCCTTGTACTTGGGCCATGGGTTTGATTCCCACCCTCGGCCAATTTCATCCTAAGCCGATAACGTTCGTTTTCGGAAAGGCTGGCTTTCTCCTATACTGCCCTCTTTCTCTCTTCGATTCTGGGACGATAAGACCTCCGGTGTTACAGTTCAATCTATCAAATCTAGAAGAAGAAGAAGAAGAAGAAGAAGAAGAAGAAGAAAAAGAAGAAGAAGAAAAATAATAAAAACTTAATAAACCTCGATAATTTCCCACAACTCTGTACCTCGGGATATTTGTGTACCTTAAGATACAACTTGATCAAAGTTGTCTCATTAGATATGCATGAGAGCTTCATACGATCTGCCCTTCTTTTCACTCATTTGCCCCCGAAGGAAAAGCAAAGTCAACACACCAACCGCTTCTTTGAGTTTTTTTTTCCAAGTTTTGATAAAGCGAACTGTAATAACGGACGCTTTATCTACCCGAACACGAAGGTAAGAGGACAAAACGAACCTTATCTCTTTGCCGCGGGTGGGAATCGAACCCGCGACCTAGCACTTACAAGGCTGGAGCACTCTTTAACAAGCTAACTATAGGCTGGCAGACGCACCTTTAGAACTCAAGTTTAAATAGCCCTCTCAATTCTTTACAACTTTTCTAATAAATTGGAATGATACGAGTTATACTGAGCGCCTGAACCACAAAGTTACCTACTTACATACATCTGTTTCGGGGTTCGAACCGCCAACCTTCGCATTAGGAGCGAGTGCCTTGAGAAAGTGCGTGTGTTAATGGTGGAAAGTAATATAAATGGCGGAAAACTCTCATGGGTTAGCCCTTTTGTAAGCCATAAATTTTGATTTATAATCAAACAAAGCAGGTTTGAAGTAATATATAAAAGAATGATCTGCTTTCAATAGCCTTTTGCACTGTCAGTTACCCCAGAGTAGGCAATTACACTATTCCATTAGAAGGTGAAAACAATATTCAAGTCATAGACACCTTGAAGTAATTTCTATAATATGTTGAGCAAGTCCTTCAGGTGGAGAGGGGAGATGGGTTATGTAGGTTGGTGCCATGATGACAGATCCTGCTTTTCCTTAAACCAAGTCCTTGTTTAAGGGATTTACTTCCTTCTCTCCCTATTGGGATTTGTGATGAAAGCTGACCCTGCTCTAGGTGAAAACAATATTCAAGTCATACTTAAACACCTCAAAGTAAAATTTAATGTTGGACCAGTCCCTCAGGGGGAGATGGGGTTATGTAGGTTGGTGCCATAATCACACACAGATCCTGCCTGCTTTTCCTTAAACCAAGTCCTTGTTTAAGGGATTTACTTCCTTCTCTCCCTATTGGGATTTGTGATGAAAGCTGACCCTGCTCTATGTGGTGCACTATGGACAAAAACTACCAGGATTGTAACTATAAGAGATATTCTACTTATGTGTATGTACAGAAATAAATATGTTGAGTTTGATGCATTCTTCAAAAATCCACTTGTTTCTTCCTCTTGTTATGTTCTACTTTCTAAGAAGGAAAATTAAATTGATAAGAGATATACGAAAAATTCAAGTCCAATTAGGTATGTCAAAGTCATTTTATTTATTCATTTGAATCTTCAACAGAAAATATTATGGTTCAATACTGCATGTCTCAGGACATCTCTCCTTAACTCTTTTCTGGTTCAGAATAATATCAACTGTATAAATACATACTACAATACTAGAGATAATACATAGATAACTTTTCAATTTTCTAGGGTTTTAAGGTTTGAAGGGAAATACTAACATGTGCAGTGAGTTTGCAAATGAAATTTACAAATGTCAAGTACCTAAATTTTATTGAGATCAACAAAATGTCAAAACTGGGTAGGAAATATAAACCAAATCTACAAGTATTACAGTGTTCTGTATACAGGATGCTGATGTAAAAGGGGGGATATCCCAAGGAACCAAAGTAAAGGACCTGAGGGATGGAGGAGAAGGTGAAGAAAAGTAAAAAAGGGAGGGAGAGAAAGAAGTAAGAAGTAGGGAAAGGGAAGGACAGAAAGAGATGATGACAGGAAGGGAGGGATGGAGGTGGAGGTAGAGAAAGAGGTCAGATAAAAGTAGAAGAGTGAGAGAGAGAGAGAGAGGGGAATGAAAAGAAATGAAGTGAGAGGTGAGGGAGGAAGATAAAGAAAACATGGGACAAATAGACAGGACAAGGAGTTATTTTAGAACTCAAGAAGAGAATAGATGCATTAAGAAGTAATATTAAAACCAAGAATAGGGTGGTATGGGCTTAGCTCCATATACAAAAAGCCCCCTGAGGCTTAGTTGTAGGGGCAAATAGGCCAAACAGCCCAAAAGATGGTTTAAGCCCAAAGATGGGTTGACCTTATATGAATGTACTGGGTGGCATGGGAAAGAAAGGTCAAATGTGTGAGAAAACAGGAAGGTATTTGAGGAAGAGACGAGCTATTCTACAGTTAAAAATTACTTTCCTTATTAGAGGATAAGGAAAGTAAAAAAATACACAAAGGAATGTATCCTTCTACCCAGATTGAAGAAAGAAAAGAAAGAAGACAGGGGAGGGATATGGGTGCAGGAATAAATGAGAGGATAGAAGGGAGATGAAGTGAGACGAGAGAAGGGAAAGAGGAGGAAAGAAAGAGACAGGGAGGGAGGGGGGGGATAGGGATAGAGAGGGAAGAAGAGGAGAGAGAGAGGGAAAGAGAGAGGGGGAGAGAGAATATACATAGGTTAAAGGACAATGGAAGCTGTAAGCCTGAGATAAAAAAATCACTCACCTGTTTATGGATAGTCCATCCAAGTGATCGAAACCATCTTCCCATTGTCGGTCAAAAATGGTGTAAAAATAGAAGAGAGACAGCCCATCTTGAAACTTAACGTAATTGTCCACAAAGCCAAAAACGAACTTAAAACTTACAAGGATACATGTTTATCGAAAGAGTTCCTAGATCCTAATCTTTTTCCTAATATTCCTAATCCTAACCAAAATCACTGCACGCTTTTCTTTTCGAATTTCGAACTCTTCGTTCGAAGGAAAAGCCGCCATGATTTTTTGATAAAAGAGGAAGCCATTTTGAATTTTGGAAAATCAGTGGGGGACATCATAGGCAGTCAGGGTGAAAAAAAAAAGATTTGTTCAAAACACATTATTGGTTCAAAATAAATCAATTTTAATTTTAAATATTGATCTCAAAGAGGTAAATTAATTAATTTTAGGATTTCTTTTGTTCACAGGAAAAACATTCCATTAATAAAATTACTATAGGTACATTTTGTTTGATTTTTCCAACTCCACAACGAAATAAATGTAGCATTAATTCTCATTATTGTGAAATGGGAGGGAGAGGGAGGGAGGGAGAGAGAGAGAGAGAGAGAGGAGGAGGAGAGAGGAGAGATACAGGGGGAGGGAAGAGAAGAGACGGAGGGGAAAAAGGAAGCAGAGGGAATAAGAAGCAGTAGGTAGGAAATGGGTCAAGAGAGAGGTAGAGAAAGGGGAATATGAGAGAAGGGGTGGAGAAGGAGAGACAAAGAGGGAGAGAGTAGAAAAAGAGGGAGAAATGGAGAGAGAGAGAAGCATGATCCTGGAAGGAGATAGAATACAGAGAGTGAATTTGAAGAAAACAATGAGAGGGAGAGGAAGAGAGAGAGAGAGAGAGAAGGAGAACATGAGGTTAGAAGTTATGTGTACAAGTCTACTTTATTTAGGTAGGTAATGTTTCTGAGACCACCCTGTCAAAGAGACAAAAAAAGTTAATAGGAAAGTAAAAAGCTCTTAATTTAAATTAAACTTACAAAAGCTCATGATAATAAACAGGTACAGTGTTCTGTATACAGGATGCTGATGTAAAAGGGGGGATATCCCAAGGAACCAAAGTAAAGGACCTGAGGGATGGAGGAGAAGGTGAAGAAAAGTAAAAAAGGGAGGGCCAGAAGAAATTTTAAAATTCTGTGATGTCAACCATACTTATAAGGTGCCTCATTCTTTATTTTCAGTTTTCCCTGAAAAAGCTGAAACTTTATCTGAAGAACACAGACAGGAAATGTTGCAGAAAATGATTGACCTCAGATGGAATCCCATCACCGGTACTGCCTCCAAATGGGACTACGAGAAAAACGACTGGAAAAAGTAAATGCTTTTTCCATCATCCTTTCCCTTTCTGTGAGTCAATCTTGATGGATTGAAATAGTGTAAATCTTTAACCCAAAACAGCAGGCCCCAAATGGCTAAAACCATTTTAAATGCTCTTTTGTAAGCCATAAATTTTGATTTATAATCAAACAAAGCAGGTTTGAAGTAATATTATAAAAAAGAATTATCTGCTTTCAATAGCCTTTTGCTTTGCACTGTCAGTTACCGAGTAGGCAATTACACTATTCCATTAGAACAGGCATGTCAAACTGGCGGCCCGCCTGGTCAAATTGTGCGGCCCGCTGCGAGCCACAAGGGTACAATATTAAATAATAAATTAATAATATTTCACAAGGAGACTTATTATTATTATTTTTTTTTATTACTTTAATCTTTGAAACAAAGTGAAGTTAAAAAGTACTTCTTGGTAAACGTATCTATCTAATAAAATAATATCTACTTTACCTACTTACTAAAAATTTGGATTAAAATCACTAGCACGCTGGATCTAGTTCAGACGTACAAGATTTGGAGACTCCCACACACAGTATTCTTTTTAAAAAACAAATGAAACAAATGAATCCCATGATTTTTTTACAACAATTTTTTTACTGGGGGGGGGGGTGAATACCTGCGGCCCGCCAATGTTCAACAAATATCAAAAATGGCCCTCTATACATTTTGAGTTTGACATGCCTGATTTAAACTATCCAAAAATTGTCTATTTTATTTCCATTTATCCTAACTATAACTATTCTGTCTGATTTTTTTTTTTTTTTTTTTTTTTTTTTTTGGGAAACTAATTTTCATAAAAGTTAGCCTCACACCAGGCATTAGGGGATACCTACTGTATGATCTCGTAAATTTAAGTAAATTAAAAAAACCATGCATTCGCAAGTTGGGATTTTAAAAGTTGAATAAACCATGTAAAAATAGCTAGAAGTAGTTGTATAGTGTATACACAGGTTTTCTCCTCCTCCTCCTCCTCCTCCTCCTCCTTCTTTTTACTTTC
The DNA here is from genome assembly GCF_000475195.1 of Diaphorina citri. NCBI lineage: Eukaryota > Metazoa > Arthropoda > Insecta > Hemiptera > Psyllidae > Diaphorina > Diaphorina citri. Next base: position 188,466 of record NW_007377462.1, read on the forward strand.
TTTCTCTTCTTCTTCTTTTCCTTCTTCTTCCTCTTTGTTTTCTGGCGTACTTTCTTCTTCCTCCTCTTCTTTGTCCTTTTCTCTCTGACTTTCCTTTCCACTTTTCTTCTTCTTCTCCTTTGTCTTCGTCTTCTTCTTTTCGTTCTCATACTTTTTTCGCTGTCTTCCACACTCTGGTTTTCTATTTTTTAATTTGTTTCTCCCAGCTCCACAGCTGCTGTCCCCGATATGGTTTGCGCTATTTACTTTGCTGTGATTGTTTTTCTGCTTCGTTATTGCCAAGTGTTGTTGCTCTTTCTTATTTTTTCCTCCAAACGACCTTTGGCCAGTTGGACGTTAAGTGTGCCTTCTTCTATTATTGCAAAAGCCAATAGTACCGATCTACATATACTTAGGTATACAAGCTGTGTTCATCTGGGTACATTTTTTTTTTTTTTTTTTTGTAAAATTTTCTTTTCAATTTTCGATCCGTGGTTCGTGTAGACGAGACCTTTTAAAATCAGCTGATTTCGGACAATCAGCTGCCATCTTGAAAATTTTTGCAGGCTAGTTTTGTTTTGGAAAATTTTCCGAAGCAAAAAGCAAAAATCAGCAAAATCCATCACCAAAAAATCAAAAGTTCACAAGTTGAACTTAATTTATCTATCCAGGCGAACGTGAAAGGTAAGCTTTCATTTTAGCACTTCTCTACAACCTGGTTCGTAAGTGTACTTCTGCTTACGTGATTTTCCTAGTCTCAGAAAGCCTTGTCCTGTCGTCAATCAATAACTTCTTCTCCTATGCCTTCTCCCCTTGAAGGGTCAAACTTCTCATTTAATTCTTCACAATTTGAAAGAGAACCAATCACCCATACCAACACCTACTTCCATTCCAAAGAATCATTCTCATTAACTAGGTACCACTGAATTGATCAGTCCTTTGAGTATTGAATGATGAGCTTAGGGCTATCTCATAGTGATGAAACTTGTCTTATTTTAGGTTAGGTTGTTATAATCAGCTATGGAGTTGAGTCTAAAGATAACTATCATCTGACTTAAAGGGAAAAGGCTGATAAGAAAGGAAAAAGCCAGCCATTCTGAGAAGAACCCTTGTCCATAGAGATTCCTCTGGGTTGAAATCAAACCCACAAGCCCACAACTTTGTATTTAACATACAGCATACAGCCATACTACCAAACTACTTAGGCTGGCTGTTATCTCACTTTATGTTTGCTGTATTTTCAGATAATCATGTTGAGCCGTGTAGCTGTATCGGCAACCCGAGCTTTGATAAAACCCAAGGAATGATCAATTAGTGAAACAAATTATTGGATATTTGCCACTACTTTCTTCAAAGAGAGTATTTAATTTATTTATTCAAGCAGCAGGGCCATGTGTGAAGGACAGTATAAATTCTGACATTGCCAGCCTAGTTGACTTAAAGGGTATTACGCCTGTCTTGTAAGCGCTAGGTCGCGGGTTCGATTTCCGCCCGGGGTGGATTTTATCCTGAACGCATAATGTTCGTTCTCGGGACGGCTGGCTTTCTCCTATCCTGTCTTCCTTTTCTCTTCAATTATGGGGCGATAAGACCTTAGCAGCTACAGTTCCCTCTATCAAACCTCTATATTTTTCGAATGTCCTGTAGACAATGTAATTTAAATGAGATACCCACTTACGCACGACACGATTTTTTTCAGAACGATAAGTTGGAACGGGCCTTTAGCGCTTACATAGCAGGTGGACTACCTTCCAAGGAGAGGAAATATGAATAAAATTACCTCTGAAGTATCATCAGGGGCGACTCCATTAACTCGCACGTTATTACTAAGGAGACTAATATCCATGCTAGGGGACACAAGATCAGGACACGACACGAACTCTGCACCTCCTAGGAACAGACAAACTAGTGGTTAGCGCGGTGGACTTCGGATCTGGAGATTGGTGGTTCGAATCCAAGGGATTATTAATATTCTTCGCCTTTTCCCGTGTTCAAGCAGGGTCGGCGTTATCGTCAGCCTCTCAATCAGCCCTGGGGGTGAATGCTTTGGACTGATATTTGGTTTTGACAGCAAACATTTTACAAGTGGATGTCTTTCGCACTTAACCTTTATAAAGGGAAAATTACTTACCAGAAATGAGCTGTGTAAAATCCAGGTTCACTTTGTTCTCCCAAGATCTGGCAGGGTTTAATGCGAGCTCTACGTCTATCAGATGCACTACGGGCTGCAAGAATTCTTTGGCGTTGGGAAGACACATTTCCGGACAGCTGATGAGCACGTAGACGTCAATCTGAAGTAGGGAATGAAAAGGAAATTTTAGTTTTAAAAAAAATCTTCAATTACGAAATTGAAGAAAAAAGTAGATAATAAGCTAGGCCGCGGATTATCCTAAACAGGTAAGGTTTGCCCTTGGAACAACTGGCTTTCTCCTATCCTGTCTTCCCTCTTTCTTCGCTTTTGAGATAAGTTCCAATCATCAAACCCATCACTACTTTTTTTAAACATCTACTTACTTCAGGGAAATTGGCCAGCTTAGGTACGTTTGGTTTGCCCACGCTGATAATGTAGCTTCTCTTGCCATGTTTCTTGCACAAAGCTTTCACGTGATTGACGGCAGTCAGGTATTTGTTCACAACCAGAGTAGCCACTAGGATGCCCACATTCTGAGCATCCTTGACCTTCTCGCTCAGGTAGAGATGTTTCTTAACGACAGCAGACTGGGGAACGGGGGACAACAGGTTTGAGTCCGGATTGAACTGATAGAATGAACTTTCTGAAACATGGGAAATAGTTGGCTTTTGCTAGTGACTTTTTTTTCTCTCATAAGTAAAAACAATGTTGTGGGACTGACATTACCAGACAAGAACTGTTAACATAATGGGACACCTTGTTCCAAGCTGACAGCCTAAGTAATAATAATAATAGTGCTTATTTATACTGCTCGCATAGTACTGAAAAGTCCCTTTACTCCAGCAGTAGGCTACTACTATTATTGTGGCAGTTTTGTTTTGGAAAATCTTCCGGAGCAAAAAGCTGCAAAATCCATCACCAAAAATTCAAAAGTTCACAAGTTGAACTTAATTTATCTGTCCAGGCGAACGTGAAAGGTAAGCTTTCATTTTAGCACTTCTCTACAACCTGGTTCGTTAGTGTACTTCTGCTTACGTGATTTTCCTAGTCTCAGAAAGCCTAGTCCTGTCGTCAATCAATATTAACTTCTTCTCCTATGCCTTCTCCCCTTGAAGGGTCAAACTTCTCATTTAATTCTTCACAATTTGAAAGAGAACCAATCACCCATACCAACACCTACTTCCATTCTAAAGAATCATTCTCATTAACTACCACTGAATTGATCAGCCCTTTGAGTATTGAATGATGAGCTGAGGGCTATCTCATAGTGATGAAACTTGTCTAATTTTAGGTTAGGTTATAATCAGCTATGGAGTTGAGTCTAAAGATAATCATCATCTGACTTAAAGGGAAAAGGCTGATAAGAAAGGAAAAAGCCAGCCACTCTGAGAACAACCCTTGTCCATTTTGATTAGAGTTTCCTCTGGCTTGAAATCAAACCCACAACTTTGTATTTAACATACAGCATACAGCCATACTACCAAACTACTTAGGCTGGCTATTATCTCACTTTATGTTTGCTGTATTTTCAGATAATCATGTTGAGCCGTGTAGCTGTATCGGCAACCCGAGCTTTGATAAAGCCCAAGTCTCTAGCAGCATCCTACAGTGCTGCATCAGCCCACTCCAATGAACCCGTAGCAAAGGAACATTTTGACTTTTTCCCCAACCGAGAAGTTGTTGGTTATGGTTTCAATGGCGAGCCTGGATACATTGACAACCCAATGTTCCCCTATCCATCAATTAGATTCAAGGCTATACTGGGATTGAACCCACACCCTCCTGTTTACCAGGCGAGCGCCTTGACCACTACACCACCGAGGCAGGTAAAAGTAGTATACCTACTTTTCAAACCAAGAAGTAAATTAATAAATATATGCCATTTTTTGTGTTATGTCACAATTTTTGGTGTTCACTGCAGCATTATCCTGCAGGGAATCAAACCCGGGTCTCCCACATGCAAGGCAAGTACAGTGACCACTATATCATGTCTACCAAGAAGTAAATTTACCTGGCATAGACATCACGAAGTTGTCCAGATTTCTACAAGGCTTGGAATCACACACATAAACATATATCACAGACTTGTCTCTGTCCTCACTCAGACAATACTGACGTCCTAATTTGCTCACTTGATGGTCTTCTGGATGTCGACAGTAAACACCACAAGTTGCTGAAGTACTTGTACTTAGTCGGGATATAGTAACTGTCAGCTGGGCAAGGTTTTGGCACATGGCTTCATCTGAAAATAATTTAAGAGAAAACAGAACAACAAAAATGAGCATTAAGTACATACCAACAATAAAGTACTTCAATCAGGATTTTTTTTTTTTTTTTTTTTCCCCTCTTCAATTTTTTGGCCATAACAAATAATTGGACTTTTTTTTACAAAAAACATGTAGATTGTAGACCATTTATAGGTCCAATATTTTAATTACCTAGCACTATTTAGCAATATTTAAGTAACATGGAATCTTACCAAAACAATGTGCATAACAGGTATCATACAGAACAACTAGTTGACTTTGGCTGCCAAGTTCAGATATGGAATTCAAGAATTTTTCTGTATCTAACTGTTGTTTAGTGAACACATAGAGCACTGGTAATCTGTTGACTGTGCTCAAACAGGAATGACCAAAGTGAATTATGCCATCTGCATCATCAGTTCCAGTGTTCTCCTTATCCGGAAAACCAAACATATTCGGAGCATATAAGTGAAGTCATAAAGAGTAGTATACCTACCTACATATACACTTTCAGCGTATACAAGGACTGCAAATGAAGCCCTTATGTATGCCTGTATTGTATTCGACTTTTATGTCAGTCATCATACGAAATTTCTCTTTGGTCCAAAGTAGTCCAAAGAGAAATTTCATATGATGACTGACTTAAGTCACATAATCGAATACAACTCTACATACTTATACAATTTCAAAGTATACTTCAATGAAGGCAAATTATGTCCTTATGTATACCTTTGAAACAGCTTAACTCCATACACAAAAAGCCCAATCTGAAGCTTAAGTGTAGGGTCTAGACAGCCCTAAAGGATGGGTTAAGCTTCTACGAATACCTTCGAAATGTGTAAATGGTGAGTGAGCCATGAAAAAGAACTACTCTTTTCACTAAACTACTCAGTCAATGAGTCAGCCAAGCTTGTGAAGATCTCCTGCCTACTGTAACTTTGGTTGTAACCTAACGCTGTGTACAACACCCCTTTGCAATGCTTTTGCATTTCAGACCTGTGCTTTGTATTTCATTCTGGTATTTTCTTTTCTAGTCTATTAAATTATTTAACATAAATCCCATTGCAACTCAACATTTATATGGATCATAGAAAAATTAGTATTATCTAAAAAATGACAAATTTTCACTTTTTGAAAATTTGCTTTTTTACAAGCCGTTTTGGCACATACGGTTGGGAATTTTTCATTTCTATTTGTTTCTAAAAACAGACTTAGGTTCAAAAAAGGCCAGCCATTCTGAAAGCAAATCTCATCTGTTGGAATAAAGTTTACCCTGGCAGGAGTCAAACCTGTGACATAGCACTTTCAATGCTGACACACTACCCTACAAGGCAAGTAGGCTGACCCATTGATCTTCTCTTTCACTGTAAGCCATTAAGTTTCATTATTAGGTTCAAAAAAGGCCAGCCATTCTGAGAGCAAATCTTATCTGTTGGAATAAAGTTTACCCTGAAAGGAGTTTAACCTGTGACATAACACTTTCAATGCTGACACACTACCCTACAAGGCAAGTAGGCTGACCCATTGATCTTCTCTTTCACTGTAAGCCATTAAGTTTCATTATTATCTTTCTTCTTACAGCCATTGAAACAAAAAGAGAAGGGTGACTGGAAAAATCTGACCCTGGAGGAAAAGAAAACCCTGTACCGAGCATCCTTTGCCCAGACCTTTGTAGAGATGAATGCCTCCACTGGCGAATGGAAGGGAGCCTTTGGCATTGCCTTTATGGTCGTGACCGTCAGCTTACTGACTTACGTTCTCATGTACAAAGTTGGAAGTAAGTATGTTTTGTATGATTAAAAGTCAATAGAAAAAAAGTCAATAGAAAAATGTGATAGATTGAAATACGGTAAAGTATTTCTAGAGTGTCTTTTCTGCTCAGGTAAAAAATAAAAATCCAAAGGCAAAAATGTCAACCTCAACAGGAATTGACCAACTGCGCGCGAGTCCCACGGTCCCTGAATGGAAAATTTGAAATAAAAGTTGACGAAGCCAGGAGACAACATGAAAGCTTTGTGGCTCTTCTCAGAGATCTTGGTTTAGATGTGATAGAACTGCCTCCTGATGAAGATCTACCAGAAAGTGTGTTCATTGAAGACACAGCTGTTATTGTCAATGGAATTGTGTTGATCACCAAGCCAGGAAACACTCAGAGGCATAAAGAGGTTGGTAAAAGACTGTTCAGAGTGCTTTATTTGCTACTTAATCATCTGTATTTTTATGCCCATAATGACTAGAACTTGTAACTTGGAGATAAATGAACCCAGGACTTTCAGTGCACAAGTCTAGTGTGATACTTACCCGAGTTGCTCTCTACTTATTTTACTTTATTTTTTAATACCTAGGTACCTATTGATAGGTTTGTACATGGGTACTTGATCAAGTTTGTTAGCTAACAGCAATAAAACAATTTATTCCAGTCAACTAGATTGACCTACATTGCTTGATCAATATGACCATTTGACTTGTCAACCTGATCTATTAGATATACTACCTATGTACCTATAACTATCTATTCCAGTATCTTCCTAAAAAAAAATCTTCAATTAGGAAATTGAAGAAAAAAGTAGATAATAAACGCTAGGTCGCGGATTATCCTAAACAGGTAAGGTTTGCCCTTGGAACAACTGGCTTTCTCTGATCCTGTCTTCCTTCTTTCTTCGCTTTTGAGATAAGTTCCCATCATCAAACCCATCACTATTTTTTTTAAAAAAGATCTGCGAAGTAGCTACTTACTTCAGGGAAATTGGCCAGCTTAGGTACGTTTGGTTTGCCCACGCTGATAATGTAGCTTCTCTTGCCATGTTTCTTGCACAATTCCTAAGCTAATCAGTGTAAATCAGTGATATCATAAAGTACCAGAGTATCTTGGTACTAGATACTCCAGGAGTGAAAGGTTTGATGATCATTTCATTGAAGAATGTGACAAGTACCTAGGCAATTTTATCTATGTACCAACCTGAATACTTTTTTTTTAATGGAACTCATCAGTATCAATTTGAGGCATGGAATCAATTGAAATGACATTGCCTCCTTAATACTTAGGTATCACACTCAAGCAAGGCATTTACGAGGAGACACAAATGCAAATTATTATTGATTTTGTTTTTACAGGTGGACACTGTACGAGCTATCATAAAGAAAGAGTTGAGGCCTCCCCAAGTTCTGGACATTGAGGATGAAGAAGCTAAACTGGATGGCAGTGATGTGCTATTCACAGGTAAGTAAATCCTGAGATTTTTACTTTATGTGAAAGAAAATCCTAAAATCAAAAAATAAATAAATCTGTTTTTCCATTGAAAGTAATAAGTTTTGAACAGTTGGAGGTAGAGAACTGAATTCATATTTATGTTCAAGTTTGTTTTTTTTTTTTTTTTTTTTTTTTTTTTTTG